>NW_006922197.1:1218575-1267758 GCF_000298275.1 Orycteropus afer afer
TTTTTTTTTTTTGGTCACTGGAGAAAATATTGAAATTGTCAAAGATTTCATTTTACTTGGATCCACAGTCGATGACCATGTAAGAAGCAGCCAAGATTAAATGACATGCTGTGTTGGACAAATCGGCTCCAAAAGACCTCTTGAAAGTGTTAAAAAGCAAAAATTTCTTTGAGGACTAGGTGCATCTGACTCAAGCCACGATATTTTCAATCACATCATATGCATGTGAGAGCTAGACAATGAATAAGGAAGAACAGAGGAGAATTGATGCATTACAATTAGAGTGTTGATGAAGAATATAGGCTATACCATGGAATGTCTTAAGAACAAGCCAGTTTGTCTTGGAAGGAGGACAGTCAGAATGCCCCTTAGAAGCCAGGATGGAGAGACTTCTCATGTACCTTGGATATGGTGTCAGAAGAACCATTCCCTGGAGAAGGACGTCATGACGGTAAAATAAAGGTCACAGTAACAGAGGAAGACCCTCAATGAGATGGATCGACATAGTGGCTGGAATATGGAAGTGACTGTCAGGGTGGCACAGGACCGAGCAAAATACAGAAAAGGGACTGCATCTTCTTTTATCCCTTGGGCTTTCCAAATGTTGTGCATATCATTGCCCAGGTGACATGATTTACAGTCAGATCAATTTTGAGCAATGCAGACAAGATTTCATCCCTATTGCATCCCACTTCCAGTGGGAAAGGATTGGCTGCACAAAGTTAAACATAAAATTGTAACTTTGGTAAGAGCAGTGTCACAAAGACGGATGTCGTTCACAGGAAGGCTAACTGTTGTTGGAAAACAAAACAATAAACGTGCTGAGGAGAAGCCCTAGGATGAAGCTGGTGGACACTTGGGTTGCCACAGGGCTGGGGCTGCAGGTGGCCCTGAAGACATCTGCCCCTGGTACAGGAGAGGCTTTTCAGCACAGGGAAAGGTTCGGTTGAATGGGGCCTACCCTGGCTCTTCTGTTACGTTCAATTTATCCTCTGCATTTTCTCATACTTTATTTGAGGAGCTCTCATGGCTTAGAGCCTAAGGCATTTGATTGCTAAGCAGAAGGCTGGCAGTTCAAACCCACCAGCCACTCCTTGGAAGGAAGACTGGGCAATCTACTTCCATAGAGATACTGCCTTGGAAACCCAAGGAGGTTACTATGAGTCAGAACTGACTCGACTGCAGTGAGTTTGAAGCTCATTCATACAAAATCAGCACCTTCATTCAATTACATCAAGTCTAAGTACAATTACATTGATTATTTTCAGCTGAACATTTCTCTACGCTAATATTTGATTGTGTTTTCTGTGAAACTTTTCACAGCAGATTGTTGATGTTGTTAGGTGTCATTTGAGTCATCCCCAACTGATAGCAACACCATGTACAACAGAACAAAACACTGTCTGGTTCTCTGGCAGCCCCAAGATCCTTGCTATACCTGAGCCCATCATTGCAGCCACTGTGTCGGTCCATCATGTTGAAGGCCTTCCCCTTTTCCGTTGTCCCTCCACTTTACCAAGCAAGACATCCTTCTGCAGAGAATGGGCCCTTCAGACATCATGACCAAAGTGGGTGAGAGGAAGTCTGGCCAGTGTCACTTCCAAGCAGCGTTCCTGCCGCCCTTCTTCTGGGACAGATTTATTAGGGTTTCTAGCAGTCCACGGTACGTTCAGTATTCTTCACCAACACCCCAATTCAAAGGCATCAACTCTTGAGTCTTCCTTATTCATTTTGCAGCTACCATAACAGATTAGGTTCCTGCTTATCAATTACAAATAGCTCAGTGACATTGGTTTCATTTTTCACAATGCATGAACATGCTCACTCTCTCCGTTCAGGATAGTTCCTTTCTTGCCATCTGGTTTCCCTGCTCCTTGACCATTTTATGATGGTTAAGGTTGCACGTCAACGTGGCTGGGCCAAGAATCTCAGGGCTTTGACAGTTATGATGTAGTTTGGTAGTTACGTGATGATGTAGGCACTACCCATGATGAGATCTGATACAATGTAATCACCCCATGATGAAATCTGCTACGAGCAGCCAATCAGCTGAAAGGGAATTTCCTCGGGGGTGTGGCCTGCTTCCAATATATATGGACTATCTGCCGAACATCTCTGGCTTTCTTGCTCACTCTGGGTCCTGCATTCTGCATCACCTTGGATTGAGCCAGTGATCCTACCTGCCCATCTTGCGTTCATCAGCCCCTAAAGCTGCGTGAATCAGGAGAAGTCTGACTTGGGACCTGCCAGCCTCTACAACCAGGTGAGTGTTTGCTTGAGATAAATCTCTGATATACAGGCATACCTCAGAGCTATTGTGGGTTTGGTTCCAAATAAGGGACTATCACAGTAAGATAGGCCACAACTTTCTTGTTTTCCCTGCATGTAAAAGTTATGTTGACACTCTACTGGAGTCTACTAAGTGTGCAGTAGCAAACCAAAGCGAACTCAACTGCCACCAAGCCAATTCTGACTCAGTTTTCCCCAACGGGTTTCCAAGGCTGTAAATCTTTATGGAAATAGATTGCCTCGTTTTCCTCCCAAGAAACGGGTGGTGAGTTTGAACCTCCAACCTTTTGCTTAGCAGCCACATGCCTTACCTCCTACACCACCAGAGCTCATTAACGTACAACAGCATGATGAAAAAGTTTGAAATATGAGAGTGTCCAAAATGGGACACAGAGAGACAAAGTAAGCACACGCTGTGGGAAAAGGGCACCGATAGGCTTGCTCCGTTCACGGTCTCCACAAACCTTCAATTTTAAAAAACGCAATTTCCGCAAAGCACAACAAAAGTGAAGTGCAGTCAAGTGAGGTATGCCTGTATATACCTGTCATGGGTCTTGCTTCTCTACAGAACCAGCCTAAGGCATTTTCATCCTTGCATTAGAGTAACTGTTTACCATGTAGTTTCATATGGATGTTTTTTAAAAGCTGTGCAGAACCCACAGGTACTACTCTTTATTTTATGAGCCAGGGGATATTCAACCAAGAGGTGACCTCAGGGGATAGTTTCAGTTCAAAGTTGAAGGAGTATCTTAGGGTTAAGATGAATATTTTTATTAAAGTGTAGAAGTTTCCTTCTATTCCTACTTTACTCGACGCCTTTTTAAGAATAAGTCCAAAAAAAAAAAGCAAATTCACTACCATGGAGTCAACTCCTACTCATACCAACCCCTCCTTGGGTTTTCGAGAGAGTATGACTAGGGAAGTAGATTGGCCAGTCTTCCCTCCAGGCAGTGCCTGGTGGGTTTGAACCACCAGCCTGATTTTTATTAAATATGTTTTTATGTATCTACTGAATGATGGGGAGCTCTGGTGGCGTCGTGCCTAAGGCATTTGACTGCTAACCAGAAGGCTGGCGATTCAAACTCACCAGCCACTCCTTGGAAGGAAGACTGGGCAATCTACTTCCACAGAGATATGCCTCGGAAACCCAAGAAGGGGTCGCTGTGAGTTGGATTTGACTCAACGGCAGCAAGTTTGGGTTTTTGATTACTGAATGATTATCTCATTCTATGTTCTATAAATATGGCAAATGACACTGGTGTGTGAATTTGAACCTGTTATATATTGAACTCAAACTCAAAACTCACTGCCATGGAGTCGAATCCAACTCATAGCAACACCTCCCTGGGTTTCCGAGGTGGTATCTCTATGGATATATATCTATATATCTATATATCTCTCTCTATATATATGTAATATTCAATATAAATAAAAATATATTGAACTCTGCCCCCAAAAAATGCATGTCAACTTGGGTAGATCATCATTTCTAGTATTGTGTGGTTGCCCTCTGTTTTGTAATCTGATGTAATTATCCTCCATTTTGTGATGTGTTGTAAATCCTAACCTCTACGGGTGTTATAATCCCATTTGTGAATGGGTTGTGTTTGTTATATTAATGAGACAAGCTTGTGTTATCTTTGAGGATTAGGTGACATTTGTTATGTTAATGAGGTGTAGCTCCAGTTTATCCCATGAGATAGAAGACATTAGACAAGCAAGCTAACTAGGAGCCATGGGGAGGAGAGATGCCACCCCAGCTGACGGTCACCCATGAGCAGAAGCTCAGGAAAGACAAGGACTTGCCTCCGGAGCCAACAGGGAAAGCCTTGCCCTGCAGCTGGCCCCTGAATTCAGGCCTTCTAGCCTCCTAACCTGTGAGGGAATCGTCTCTGTTAAAGCCACACACTTGTGGTATTTCCGTTACAGCAGCACTCGAGAACTAATAACACAAGCTCATACGCAGAAAATAAGTACTTCTTGTTCCTGATGTCTGCATGTAACTGGATTGGATGTGCAAATATTTTGTTTCAGATATTTGCATGTGCGTTCATGAGAAATGTTTTCCTATAGTGTTCCATTCTTCAATGTATTTGTAAGATTTTATCCTGGAGGTGCTGACCTCATTAAGTACGGTTGGGACTATGCCCTTGTTTTCTAAGGTCCAGAAGCTTTTGAATCTGAGTATAGCTCTTTCATAAACGTCTGGTAAAGTTCACCCATGAAGCCATCTGGGCCTGAAATTTTTGTTTTCAATCATGTCAAGGCCTTCACTAATTGCATTTTTCTTCTATTTCTACACTTCAGCCTTTAAGCTTCCACCAGTTGGTGCAACATCCCCAGACATACGAGCAGAGACTGAGTGCTCCCGGCTGAGTCTCTGAGAAATCTCGCCAAGCATGGCTCTAGATCTCAGAACATCCTGTTGGCGTGACTCCCGCAGGAAGGCTCCTGGGTCGGGACATGCGGAGCCTGAACGCGCCCGAGCACCTGGGTTCCCGAAGCGAGGCGGGTCCTCCGGGCTCCCGAGCTCGGCGCTCGGCGTCTTTCCCTACAGCAACAGCTCCTACGTTCGGCAGGAGCTGCAGAGACTCCAGAAGGCGTTTCACCGGTGGCTGCGGCCAGAGCAGCACAGCAAGGACGAGATGATTGCCCAGCTGGCCCGGGAGCAGTTCCTGATGGACGAGCGCCGCAGGGACTCGTCCGTGTGGAGGGAGGAGTGGGATTCAGGAGGCAGAAGCCTGGAGAAGTTCATGGAGGACCTGGCCGATGACTGCATGGAGCCGCCCGGCTACGTGAGCACAGGGGTCCTGGCCTCGGGGTGGGGGTGGGGGGTCGCCTGGAAGCAGAGAAAGACGGGTTACTGCAGGAGGGGCTCCTGGCCAGATCACAGCCTCCCCCCACACCTCCTCCCCACGGAGCAGCTCCTCATCCTGAGTCAAATGGAATGAAACAAAGTGTGATGAGCGTTCGCTCTGTGGGACACACGGAAGCCAGACATATGGGTTGGCTGGCTGACCTCATTAGTTCATTTTAGCTCCAGGGGTGGTAGGGGACTCTGGGAGACTGACGTTTGACCAGAGACCTCAAAGGTGAGGAAGAAATAGCTTTACAAGAACTAGTGCATCCCTCAGGGAGCCTTCTGGTCATTTCTAATAACCAGGGAAGACATAGCCATGAGACAGTGACCATAACATTTGACACCATCAGCGATAAGGAGAGGACAAGGAGCTGTGGCCACCACCAGTTGAGGGATCCCTGGGAAGTCTGGCCACAACATGTTTCCCACATTAATATGACACTGACCATGCTTTGTTTACAGGTCCACGTCTACATGCAGGGACAGGAAGCCCTCTTTTCAGAGAATATGCCCTTAAGAGATGTCGTTGGTCTCCTCACAAAACAGTTGACAACAGGGAACCCAACAGGAAAGAACATGAGGAGTCCCATCAAGACACCCCAAGATCCTTCCACAGCAACAGAACGAGGTGAGTCAGGGGCATCGGGGTACCTGGGGTGTCTTAGTCCGGATTCTCTAGAGGATAAAAACCGGTGAAGCTTGTATAAACATATATAGAGAAATTTACTTCAAGGAAAAGGGTCACACAATTGTGGGGGGATGGCAAGCCCCAAATCCATGGGTCAGGCAACAGGCTGGGAGACTTTGCTGAGTCATGGGGTTATGGGGGTTGGTGAATCTAAAATCTGCAAGTCAGTCAGCAGGCCAGAGGCTTCTGAAGGTTGACATCCCCAGAAGCGGAGTTCAGATGAGAGAAGAGTGGAGGCGGGAGATGGAGGAAGAGAGAGAGAGACAGAGAGAGAGAGAGCGAGCAACCTTTTCTAGAACATCCATTCACACACTGGAGGCAGGCCAGAGCCCCAAGGAAACTCCCCTTTCACCTAACTGGCCGCTCAGATCAGATCACATTATGGATTCCATTATGTTACTTTATGGAAGAGCATCCTGTCCAGTGTCTGCCACACCATTGACTGTCATAGCCGAGCCAAGTTGACACATACCATTAACCATCACAAGGAGGGTGTTCTGTGTGGGCCCTTTGATGGTGCAACTTCATGGATTCATCACTTTATTTTCACAGGAGGCGAAGATAGAGAAGACAGCAGCAACCTTTCTTTGAAAACTCTGCATGAACATGATGGTATCACCAGCCAGTGCAATCAAGTGCCTTCCCTACGGATTATCCAGGAAGAGACCTGTGCCAAACCTGAAGAAGACAACCGAGAAAGCTCCAGAAGACTAAGCCTGGGCACCTCCAGGCCCCAGGAAAGGGCCCTGGGAGGAGCCTCCCGTCAAGATGTCCCTATGGAGGTGGAAAAAACCCCAACCAAACTCACTGCTGTCGAGGTGCAACCAGGACTTAGCTCCAGGCCAGATCCAGCCACCTCTGAGGCTGCCCCCACCCACCAGAGCAATGGCGGGAAGTCCCCAGGTGGGGGCCACCAAGAGAGATTTCACAAGACCCCAAAACCATACAGATGTGAAGACTGTCCCAGGATCTTTAGGTATCTCTCTCAGTTAGAAGCCCACCAGAGAAGACACAGAAACGAGAGGCCGTTCATTTGTACCGAGTGCCACAAGGGCTTCTTCCAGACGTCAGACCTGCGGGTGCACCAGGTGATTCACAAGAGGGAGAGGCCCTTCCCATGCAGCACGTGTGACAAGTCCTTCAGCCACAGAACCAACTTGCGGGCTCACGAGAGAATCCACACGGGAGAGAAGCCCTACCTGTGTTCCCTTTGTGGGAGAAGCTACCGTCAGTCATCCACGTACCACCGCCACGTGAGGACTCACAAGAAAGATAGATAGGTAGATAGATGATAGGTAGATGGATGGATGGATGGATGATAGGTAGATAGATGATACATAGGTAGATAGATGATAGATACATACATAGATACATAGATATATACATAGATGATACATAGATTGATGATAGATGGGTG
Source organism: Orycteropus afer afer (assembly GCF_000298275.1). Taxonomy (NCBI): domain Eukaryota; kingdom Metazoa; phylum Chordata; class Mammalia; order Tubulidentata; family Orycteropodidae; genus Orycteropus; species Orycteropus afer. Next base: position 1,225,830 of record NW_006922197.1, read on the forward strand.
AGTGGATGGATGGATGGATGATAGGTAGACAGATAGATGACAGATAGATGGACAGATAGTGTGCCACTCAGTTGATTCTGACTCGTAGCCACCCTGTAGGACAGACGAGAACTACCCCACGGTTCCCAAGGCTCTGGTCTTACAGGAATAGATCGCCACGTCTGCTCTCCTGCAGAGCTGCTGGGTGGGCTCTCACCACCAACGTTTCGTTGTGCCACCAAGCTTCCTTTGGCTTTCTCTAAGGTTCCTCAAGACCCCTCAGACTCTGGTCAGGGTACTCAGCAGACAGCATAGACCCCACAAGAGGTATTCTGTTAAACTCAGTCCTGTTAATTCCGATTCACAGCAACCCTAGAGCACAGAGTAGAACTGCCCCATAGAGTGTCCATGGTGGTAAAACTTTGTGGAAGCTGACTGTCTTGTGTTCCAGGGAGTGGCGGGTGGGTTCAAACTACCAACATTTTGGTTAGCAGTCAAGTGCCTTAAACTTTACCACCAGAACTCCTTAGTCTTTAGGGAAGCAAAGTCCAAACCAAACTCCCTGCCATAGAGTTGACTCTACCTCACAGCGACCCTAAAGGACAGAGTACAACTGCCCCATAGGGTTTCCAAGGTTGTAATATTTCCATAGGTCTGGCTTTCACAGAATTTACTGTGTATTTCCATAATGTTACCTACTTAGAACACCTGTATAATTTCCTCATGATGATGCTTCCCATTTACTGTTTCCATCCATTCTAAAATCATCAATTTAAGGAGGATAGGGAATTAGTTCTGTTCATTAAAGTATCTCAAGTGCCTAGAAAATTGGCTGAGACATTTTTGACGGACCAATAAATATCTGTTGAGCAAATGAACGGATCTGTAACTTTGTTGTTTGTTCCTTTATGTCCATCCATGAGCCCCACATCAGAAGACAGTGAGACCAACCCACCACCACCACCAAGGACACAAACACCAGCTCACGGGGCCAGCGAGGCTTCCCCCAGCTCCCCTGTGCTCCTGCCTCACCTTTCACTCGAGAAGCTTCAGGCAGCCCGAAAGAAGTGGGGAGACCTGAGTCGGAGGAGGGGAACCGTCACATTTAAATGATAGGGTTTTAAGAAGATCCACTGCACATCCTAGTAGCTAAACTGGACCTGAATATTTCTGTTGTCAGGTGCCAGTGAGTTGTTTCCAACTTCTGCAACCCTGTGTACAACAGAAGGAAACACGCGTGGTCCTGCGGCGTCCTCACGATGGCTGCCATGTTGGAGCCCATTGTTGGAGCCACTGGGCCAAGCCATCTCGTGGAGGGGCCCCACTTTCTTCCCTGACCCTCTACCACCGTGATATTCCTCTCCAGGGACTGGTCGCTACTCACAATATGCCCAAAGTACATAGAACATAGTCCCCCCATCCTCACTTGTAAGCATTCTGGCTTTCCTTCTGAGACAGATTTGTTCGTTCTCTGGTAGTCCATGGTATACTCAGTATTCCTTGCAAATGTGCAGGATGCAGTTTTATTGAAAAGTAAATACTAGAAAAGCCAAGTGTCTTCCATTGGTTTCATCCAAAGATGGGGGAAAGCACTAATTTCCAGAAATGGTTTAAAAGGGCATTTTGTTGTTAGTTGCCATCAAGTCATTTCCCACTCGTCATGACCCTACGTGTGCAGTGCCCTTACACGAGCGGGTCACCAGGTCTGTCTTCCCAGGTGCCCCTTGGTGGGCTCAGGGCTCCAGCCCTTGGCTAGTGTTTGAGCATTAAACTGTCTGTGCCACCACCCAGTTGCCATGGAATGGATTCCGACTCATGGAGACCCATGTGTTGCAGATTAGAGCTGGCTTCCATAGGGTTTTCACGGCTGTAACCTTTCAGAAGCAGATAACCACGCTTTTGTCCAAGACACCTCTGGGTATGTTTGAACTGCCAAAAGGCATGAGACAGAGAGAGACAGAGACAGAGAGAGGAGGGAGGGGAGAAGAGAAGAGACCGGAATTTGGTGCAGAGCTGAGGAAAAGCACACATCTGGTAGGTTCTTTGGGATGCATCAGTGAGCTGGTTTCTACTAGGAAAACGGCGTTTAATCCTACTGGGAACCTAGGGGATGCCATTAGACTGGACTCAAATCACGGACAGATGGGAGTTGGGGCTGGGCTCCATGAATTGTGACGTTCCTTATGGCCCTGCTGCAATCACAGAGCCACACTCTTAGGCTGCTGCTCCGCAGTGTGGAGAAGCCCGATTACCCGCCCTTCTTCCAGGCTCTGTCCAGGTGTTTGCTGTTGTGGACATTGTTCTTCTCTTCTTTTCACTGTTTTTTTCATTCAGTGCTTTAAGATTAATTTTGGAGCTTTTCACGATGACTTCATTCAAATTCCAAAGTTCAATCATTTTTTTATTGTTGGGGGTATGGAGAGATGAAAGTACACACAGGCCAAGACATATCATTTCAAAGGTTTCCATGTGTACAATTCAGTAACATTGGTGACAATCAACGTATTTGTTTCATTGTTATTATGAAGTAGTTTTATTCATTCATTTATTTATATTGTGCTTTAGGTGCAAATTTACAGAGCAGAGTTAGTTTTACATCCAACGTTTCATGTACATTTGGTTTCACTCCCCAATTACCATCCCCAACCCTGACCCAGTCTCCTCCGCTCCCTGCCCAGTAACCTCCCCTCCCCTGTGCCCCTCATAGTTATGCTCCTGTGTGTCCTGCATTTCCTCCCTGTGAATGTTTCCCGTCTGGTGTCCCGTGGTCGATTGCTCCAAGGGATGCATGTCCATAGAGTATGTGGGTGTATCACCTTTAGTTGACTGGTCTGCATGTACATCTTATTCACTATTGGCCTAAGAGCCAGCCCCTGGGAGTGAGTTTTATTTTAGGCCCAGAATGTATCCCAGGGTGGTAGTATTGGAGGTCCCACCAGAATCTATCTGACCAGTAATTTTGGTCATTATTGTGTTTTTGGATTTTGTCCCACGTTTCTTCTCCCACTCTATCCAGGATCTCCAGTTTTGATCATTTCCCGAGTGGTTGGCATTGGTAGCTGGGCCTCATCTAGTTCATCCAGTCTCCAGGGCCATCATGTCCTAGGGCTGATTGTTTCCAAATGTCCTTGGATTTTTTTTTTTTTTTGTTGTTGTTGTTATTGTTGCACTCCTCTTTACTTCCAATGATAGGAGAACATTAGCTGCATCTTACATGGCCACTTAAAAGCTTTTAAGACCCCAGTTGCTACTATTATGAAGTATTTTAAACAGAACTAAAACTAGTACAATGAACCCCCAGGTGCCCATAAACTGGCTTCAAAAACTATCAACTAAGGGCTAACCTTCTTTCTTTCTTTTCCACCTCCCCCTTTTAAACTGTGGCAAATATACAGCTCATAAAGCATTTCACATTTCTGTGACCTTTTGAACATTGCTGTACATGTCCCACACCGCACATGAAGGAAATCTCTTTGGAAAGGCCTCTACATAATAACATCTCATGGTTCTTTTACTTAATAGAAAACCATGAGCAATGCAAATGGTCCTGAATGTCTCTGTCTTCTCCAACACTCAGTACGGGGACGTGGGCCCTGCGTACAGTTTGGGTCATTAGTGGCACAAAGGATTGGGATACAGCCACTAGCTTAAGGGTTGGTGGTTAGAATCCGCCCGAGGTGCTGCAGAGTAAAGGCCTGCTCATCTGCCACAAAGATCCCAGCCAAGAAAACTCTGGTGCAGTTCCGCTTTGAAACACGTGGGTGGCCATGAGTTGGAATCCACTACAAGGCAATAGGTTTGTTTTTCCTTTTGGGTTACAGTCTAATGGGATCAGTGTACAGGATACAGGGGGAAATAAAGCTCTTTCTCTCACCCCACCCCCACAGACCCAATACACTTGGAAATTGCAGGTTAAATCCCAGCTTCACAGGTCCCCCTGACAGTAGCTCCCGGTCAGACACTTGGCATTATAGTTGCTAGTTGTCAAGTCAACTTGAACTCATGGCAGCCCTGTGTTTTACAGAGTAGAACTGGTCCATTGGGTTTTGTTGGCTGTAATCTTTATGGAAGAAGAAAACCTCCAGGCCTTTCTTTCATGGTAATGCTGGGTGGGTCCCAATCCCAACCTTTAGGTCAGTAGTCAAGGGCAAACTGGGGAACCTTCACTTGGTGACATACAGATACTCAATCCCAAAAGCAAAATGAACTTGGACCTCCACCCAACTCCCAAAATCACTGACTATATCCACACTGCACGGATACAAGGGTGTCCTCAGTCCCTTTCCGATTAAGACTTCCTACAAGTGCTTAGTCTTCAGTAGGGCTTACACCTCAACATAAAGAAAGCAAAAATTCTCACAGCTGGACCAGTAAATAACATCATGATAGACAGAGAATAACTGACGTTGTCCAACCTTTCATGTTACTTGGATCCACGATCAGTGCTTATGGAAGACAGTCAATCAATCAGACGTTGTATTGCACTGGGCAAATCTGTTGCGAAAGTCTTCCTTAAAGTGTTAGAGAGCAAAGTTGTCACTTTGAAGACTAAAGTGTGCCTGACCCAAGCTGTGGTTTTTTCAATGGCCTCAGATGGCACATAGCAACAACAACAACATATACATGTGAAAGTTGGACAATGAATAAGGAAAACAGAAGAAGAATTGATGCCTTTGAATTACGGTATTGGCAAAGAATACTGAAAATACCATGGACTGCCTGAAGAACCAACAAACCTATCTCAGAAAAAGTGCAGCTGGAATGCTTCTTAGAAGGGAGAATGGCCAGACTTCTCTCACATACTTTGGTCATGTTGTGAGAAGGGACCAGCCCCAGGAGGATGTCATGCTTGGAAAAGTGAAGGGTCAGCGAGAAAGGGGAAGGCCCTCAACGAGCTGGATTGACACAGTGGCTGCAACAATGGGCTCGAAACAAGGACTGTGAGGCTGCGCACGACCCAGCAGTGTTTCGTTCTGTTGCACGCGGGGTCGCTGTGACTCGGGTGCCGGCTGGACTGCACCTAAGGACAACACAAACGCTTAAAGACCCTGGGTTAAATGCAATCTACGTTCCGAGAGACACCGCTTGGGAAACCCAAAGTGGGGCCGCTATGAGTCGGAATTGACTTGACCATAGCCAACTGCTAAATTCCCATGGGCGAAGAGGTAAGAACAGGGAATTCTGGGACTTGTAGTCCGGGCAGCGGCGCGCGATGCTCCCTGGGCTTTGTAGCACGTTCTGCGCCGGCGCGCATGGAATCTCGTTCCCGCGGGACTGCAGAGGCGTCCGCGGCAGAGGTGAGAGCACCGGTGGGCAGAAGGTGGAAGTGTGGCGTGGAGGCGGGGGCGGCTGGGGCGCGCGGAACCGGGGCCACGGGCGCCTGGAGACTAACGGTTATCCAGCGCGATGCTTTCTCCCGTTCTTCCTGGGCCTAGGTTGGCGCAGAGGAACTGCATTCCCATTTCTCCCCGTAGCTGGGCCGAGCTCAACAGAGGTCGCAAGTGAAGTCCCGCAATGGCCACCCCCGGGTTTTAGGGCACATGCTTACCTCTTGCAAGCTTTCAGCTGGAGAACGGAGAGAATGTGAAGATGTCAGAGCTGTTGGTGAACGTAAACCTTCGTGTGAAGATGCTGGGGCCTGGGTGTTGCCAACGGTTTGCCACGGGCTGCTGACTTGCAGGTTGGCTGTTCAACCCCCCACTCCCGCTCGTACCGCGGAAGAAAGGTCGGGAGACCTGCTTCCGTAAAGATTACAGCCAAGCAAACCGTGTGGAGCAGTTCTGCTCTGGAACACGTGGGGTCGCCCGCAGTGGGAGGGGGTGGGTTGCAGGCTGGACGGTCGGTGCAGCAACGAGAAATGCGTCATGAAAAAGACAGGATGCCAGCACGAGAGCCTTAGCAGAGAGCCTTACCGGGTCGGTTGTGGTGGGCGGGGATAGGAGCGCACCAGGTAGGCGTACCTCGTTTTATTGCTGTGCTGGGCAGTTACTACATTTAAAAAAATGAGATTGAAGGTTTGTGGCAACCCTTCCTCAAGTCTAGCCACGCCATTTTTCCAGCAGCATGCGCTCACTTCGTGTCTGTCACATTTGGCTAATTTTTGCAGTATTTCAAACTTTTTTAATGATGCTGTTACACACTAAAGAGACGGCAATATGGTTGTGTAAACATAACTTTCATATGCACTGGGAAATCACGAAATTCGTATGACTCACTTTATTGTGATACTCACTTTATTGCGGTGGCCTAGAACCAAACCCGGGAAGCTCTGGTGGCCTAGTGCCTAAGGCACTTGGCTGCTAACCAGAAGGCTGGCGGTTCAAACCCACCAGCCACTCCTCGGAAGGGAGATGCGGCAGTCTACTTCCGTAGTGATACTGCTTCGGAAACCCAAGGAGGGGTTGCTATGAGTCGGGTCCGACTCCTCGGCACATAACACCACCACCGAACCAAACCTGCGTATCCCTGAGGTATGCCTGTATCCTGTTCGCGTGGCTCTGTGTTTTTTCACATGCCAGTGCTGTTCTATGCTGGGAAGAAAATTAACTGGCCCCTTCAGTGGCGGGCACAGAGGACTGACTGACATTCTTCACTGGATGTGAGCTTTGGGGATAGGAAGCTCATCTCTGCCATTCCCTGCTCCTTTCTCCTGCAGGGCTGACAAGTATAAAGCCCTCGGAGTCAATGTCAGATTTCTCTTCAGTCCTAGCTTTGATGTTTTCTGGGTCAGGCAGAGCGAACTAATGGAGAACCATGGTCTGCTGCTTCCACAGTGACCCAGATGTGTCCATAAACCAAAACGCCAGTTGATTCCAGCTCATGGTGACCCCACGTGTGTCAGAGTAGAACGGCACAGAGTTCTCAAGGCTGAAATCTGTTGGGAGCAGACTGCCAGGTCATTCTTCCCAGATGCGGCTGGGTGGATGCAAATCTCCAGCCTTTAGCTTAGTAGTCACGTGCATAACTGTTGGTGCCACCCAGGGACTCCAGGTGTGTCCATACCTGTGCCATAGTCTCTCACGGGATGCACACTGAAGACCCGGCGCGTGTTCTCCAGGGCCATGTGGGGTCCTAGACACCCAGAGTGTAGTCTAAAAGGGGGAGCCAGGCTCAATGAGTACAGATCCCGTTGGTCTGCCCGACAGCTCGTCTCATCCCATTGGTCCCGCCGACATCTTATCTCATGGAAATAGAAGACCAGCCCCCATTCTAGGTACCCAGGGACTCATGACCTAAGGAAGTCATGATTTTCTCTGTGTATGTCAGCATTTAAATTTCTCAAAACAAAGAATCACAACCATCTGCATACTTTCCTTCCTAGGATTTGGAAAATTCAAATATCCTCAGATAAAAGATAGCCAGCTCCAACCATGACAGAATGAACAGGCCCAGACTTAGCACTAACCTTAAACAGTTGTGAAACTAGACAACCTGTGAAATGATGATTTTCAAACATGACATTATGGGTAGCTCAGGACTGTTGGCTCTTGAGGGAGGAGTCACATTAGATGAGCCCTGTGAGCTCGTCAGAGCACCAGGTTTCAGATTCATCGACTTTTTTCCCCTATTGTTCTCCTGTTTTCAGTGTCATTGATTTCTGCTGTTGTATGTTCTGTTTATTTTAGACTGCATTTCCCTTTCTTCCTCTAGTTTACTAAGGGAAAAGCTTAGGTTACTGACTTTAGAACGGCTCTTCTAACATATGCACTTACTGCTATGATTTCCCTCTACGCGTTGCTTTAGCTGCATCCCACGCATTTGGTAAGTGGGATTTTCATTTAATCCAGCATGCTTTATAATTTTTCTAGATGATTCTTTGACCCTTGAGCTGTTTAGGATTGTGTTGTATAATTGTCACATATTTGGGAATTTTCTAGAAATCTTTCTTTTTAAGGATTTCTAGTTCAATTCTATTGAAGTCTGAGAATGCACATTGTGCGATTTCTTTTAAATTTCTTTTGGGTGTGTGTTATGGCCCAGAATGTGGTCTATCTTGGTGATAGTATCATTTGCCCTTGAAAAGAATGTTTATTGTGCTGCTCGATGGATTGTTCTATAAAAGTCAGTTAAATGAAGTTGATAGATAGTGATGCTCAGGTCACTTTTTGCCTGCTTAATATGCCAGTTAACACCAATGGAAATCAGGACATTAGCTGACGTATAGCACTGGGCAAGTTGGCTGCAAGGGAACTCTTTCAAGTGCTGAGGAGCACGGATGTCTCTTTGAGGAGTAAGGTGTGCCTGACACAAGCCATGGTATTTTCAGTCACCTTGTATGCATGCGAGAGCTGGACAATGAATAAGGAAGACCGAAGAGTTGATGCTTTTGAGTTGTGGTGCTGGCGAAGAATGCTGAAAGTACCATGGACTGTTAAAAGAGCTAATAGATCTGTCCTGGAGGAAGTGCGGCTGGATTGCTCCTTGGAAGTGAGAATGGCCAGACTTCGTCTCACCTACTTTGGTCTTATTGTCAGAAGGGACCATTCCCTGAAGAAGGATGTCATGCTTGGCAAGGTGGAGGGTCGACGAAAGAGGGGAAGGCCCTCAACAAGATGGATTGACACAGTGGGTGTGGTGATGGGCTCAAATATAGCCAGGATCATGGAGCTGGCGTGGGACGGGGTGGTGGTTCGTTCTGCTGTGTGTAGGGTCACTGTGAGTCGGACATGACTTGATGGCACCTAACAACGACAACTATATGCCAGTTAAGGAGCTCTGGTGGCACAGTGGTTAAAGCATTTGGCTGCCAACCAAAAGGTCGGCAACCAGTTAGAACCTACCAGCCAATTTGCAGAGAAAGGTGAGGCAATCTGCTTCCATAAAGATTGACAGCCTTGGAAACCCTTAGGGGCAAGTCTACTCTGTCCTATAAGGTCACACTATGAGTCAGAATTGTCTTGATGGCAGTGGGTTTGGTTTCTTTTGGAATAGACCAGTTAGTGAAAAGAGAGTCTATAAGTTTCCAGTTGTCATAGTGGGTTTGTTTTTCCTTCCAGTTCTGCCCACTTTTGCCTTGAGTGTTTGGATGTTGGTAAATATGTACACATTTAGTGTTGTTATGTCTTCTTGGACAGTTGACCCTTGTATCATTATGTGAAGAGTCGGTGGATTGCCCAAATGGTAAAGCATGTAACTACAAACCAAAAGGTTTGTGGTTCAAACCCACCTAGGGTACCTTGGAAGATAGGCCTGGCAACTGCTTCTGAATCATCACAGCCTGTGGAGTCCCCCTTTGCATGCGTCGAGTCACCATGAGTTGGAATCTACTGGGTCGTAACTAACAACAACATTTTCATCTTTACATGAGAGCCCCTGTGATAGCTAAGGTTGTGTGTTGACTTACGGTGATTCTCAGTGGTTTCTCAGTTCTGATGCAGTGGACCCCATGATGAGATCTGATACAATGTAATCACACCCCCATGAGGTCTGATGCAATGTAATCATCCCCACGATGAGATCTGATACAATGTAATCACACCCCCATGAGATGTGATACAGTGTAATCACCCCCAGGAGGAGCTCTGATTTCCTTGGACTCCTGTTAGCATGGTATAACTTTCTTCACCCCTTTCTTTTTATCTTTTTAAATCTTTATATTTAAAGTTAATTGCTTGTAGAAAACATTTGGCTGTATTTTGTTTTTTTCTCTCTTCTGACAATCTCTGCCTTTTAATTGGTGTATTCGGTCCTTTCACATTTAAAGTGATGCTTGGTAGGTTGGACCATGTCTGTAACTGTTTTTTATTCATTGTATTTGTTCTTTTTTTTTTTTTTTTTTAACCCTCTTTTCCTGCCTTCTCTGGTTTTCATTCAGCATTTCATACCATCCCATTTTGTCTTTTCTCTTAATGTATCAGTTGCACTTTTAAAGTAGTTCTTAAGTGGTTAGCCTAGGATTTACAGTATACATTGTTAACTAATCTAAGCCCAGCTTCAGTCCCATACCGCTTCACGTGTGGTATAGGGACCCTATAACATTCCTCCCTCCTGTCCCTCCTGACACTGCTATCACTCATTTCAGGTATCCGTGTGCTCTATCACCCAATGCACTGTTACTGTTGAAGGTTAAACAAGGAACAAGCATTCATACCAATCAAGAATACAAAAAATCTACCCCCAAATGACAAGCAGGAATGCAGACACATATGTGTACCCCAGTGCTCACTGCAGTGCTGTCCACAACAGCCAAGAGGTGGAAACACCCTGAATACCATCCACAGCTGAGTGGGGTCTGTGCACTCAAGGGAATACAGCTGGGCCACAAAGAGCAGGTCGTCCCAGTGCACGCCTCAGCGTGGGTGAACCTTGAGAACATCACGCTGAACGGAGTCAGTCACGGTGGGCAGACGCTGGATGAGCTGTTACGTGCAGTATCTGCAGTGGGCAAGTGTGTAGAGGCTGTGGTTTTTTGCGGTTAGCAGGGTGGGCTGCAGGGAGGGGGCAGAGGACACTGAGCTGTTAAGGAGGGTGGTGAACATAATTAATGTCACCAAACTGTCCTGTGGGGATGGTAGAGCTGGCACATGTCCTGCTTCCTGTATACTGAGTACAATAAAAAAACAGTGAACCAAAAAAGAATAAGGAAAGGTTTGCTTTCCCTCCGTTGACCCCTTCCGGATGCTCGTCCTCGCTTTCTTCAGTGCTGGGTTGCTGACCTGTGCCGGCTGCCTTCTGGTGGGAGAACCCGCATTTTCCTTGCGAGGCAAGGCCGCTGGGCTGTGTCCTCACTGGTTCTGTTTGAGAGCAGCTTTATTTCTCTTTCACATTTTTGTTTGTTTTCAGTCATATTTTACGGTGTTTTCGGTGTTTTACACAGCAGTTAGGTTCCCATTCAACAATCTGTACACACATTGTTTAGTGACATTGGTTACATTTATGATGTGTGAACTTTTTCATTATTTCTGTTCTGGTTGTTTTGTTTCTGTTAATCTAGTTTCCCAGCCCCTTTACCTTCTCATCTTTGTCGTAAAGTAACTGGCCATTTGGTTTCATGTAGGTGATTTTTCTGAGGAGTTCAGTACTCATGAACATGCTCATTACCTCCTTTACTATCTTTACCTTCTCATCTTTGTCGTAAAGTAATTGGCCATTTGGTTTCATGTAGGTGATTTTTCTGAGGAGCTCAGTACCCATGAACGATGCTAATTACCTCCTTTAGTATTGAAGCATAATTTTGCTGGATATAGATTTCTACGGTGCTGCTTTTTTTTTTTTTTCCCTTTCAACCCTTTAAATATTTCTCTTTTTCATAGTTTCTAACAAGGTGTCTGCTGTAATTCTTATCCTTATTCTTCTATAGGTCAGACTCCCCTGTCCTGGATTCCTTGAAGATTTTCCCTTTGTGTTTGGTTTTCTGCAGTTTGGTTATGATGTGCGTACATGTCAATGAGGAGCTCTGGGGGTGTAGTAGATGAGGCATTTGGCTGCTAACATGAGCTTGGCGGTTCAAACCCACCAGCTGCTCCACTGGAGGAAGATGAGGCAATCTCCTTCTGTAAAGACTTACAGCCTTGGAAACCCAGTGGGGGTCGCTATGAGTCAGAATCAGCTCAGTGGCAGTTGTTTGACTGTTTTTTTTTAGGTGTAGATTAGGTCCCTGGGTAGAGCCAGCAGTTTGTGATCAGCTGGTCACCTAAAGGTTGGCAGTTCAAAGCCACCCAATGGCACCACAGAAAAATTGGCCTGGCAGTTTGCTTTCATGAAGATTGCAGGCAAGAAAACACTATGGAGCTGTTCTGCTGGTGGCTCAGTGGTTAAACACGCGGCTGCTAACCAGAAAGTTGGCAGTTTGAAGCCCCCAGCCGCTCCATGGGAGAAAAGTATGGCAACCTGCTTCAACAATGAAAGACTGTTGTTGGTTACCATTAAGTCAGTTCTGACTCATAGTGACCCTGTACAACAGAGTAGAACTGCTTGCCTTACAGGGTTTCCTAAGCTGTAATCTTTATATACTGGGCAAATGTACTGCAAGAGACCTCGTTAAAGTGTTAAAGAGCAGAGATGGCACTTTGAAGACTGCGATGCACCTGGCCCACGCCATGGCGTCTCTAGCAGTCTTGTGTGCATGTGAGAGCTGGGCAGGAAGTAAGGAGGACTGCAGAAGAATGAATGTGTTTGAATGTGGTGTTGCCAAGGAGTACTGGAAGCAGCATGGACTGCCCGAAGGATGAGCAAACCTGTCTTGGAAGAAGTGCAGCCAGAATGTTCCTTAAAGCAAGAATGGTCAGACCATCTCTCAAACTTTGGGCGTGTTGTCAGAAGAAGTCCCTGGAAAAGGATATCATGCCTGGCAAAGTAGAGGGTCAGCAGTGCTTTAACCACTGTGCCACCAGGGGCCCTCAAAACAACTACTCAGAAAATTCACTGCCGTGGACTCGATTCGACTCATAGCGACCCCTCCTCCTTGGGTTTCTGAGGCAGTATCTCTACGGAAGTAGATTGCCCAATCTTCCTTCCGAGGAGTGGCTGGTCGGTTTGAACCGCCAACCTTCTGGTTAGCAGTCACGTGCCTCAGGCACTATGCCACCAGAGCTCCCAACACAGCTACTACACAGGGCATACAGTTGAGCACTCGGAAGGGCATGGCCTGATTGAACCAGACCCTTGGCCATTAAGTCGATTCCCACTCACAGTAACCCTACAGGACAGAGGAGAGACGCCTTATAGGGTTTCCAAGGCTGTAATCTTTATTTGCACCACCAGAACTCCTACATCTTTATGGGAGCGAGGTAGCTCATCTTTGTTCCGTGGAGCAGCTGGTGGATTTGAACCATCAACCTTTCAGTTAGCAGCCAGGTGCTTTAACCGCTTCACTGCCAGGGCTCCTGTGCCTGTTACTGGAGCCAGATTTACTCTAGACCTAAGGCTGCTCTGGTTCCACTTTCAAAATCTCAAAGCAAACCTGGGACAGGTTTAAACTGTTTCAAGGTGATTTATCTGCATTCCAGAACAGGCTCAAATTCAAAGAATTTCTTTTTTTTTTTTTTAATCCAGTGACCAACAACATGTAATTCTGAATGTGTGGTATGCTATCAGAAGTTAACACAGTTTGCAGTGTCTTTCTTTGTAACTCAAAACAGATTTTTAAAATTTTATCTGCATATTCATAGAAAACTTTGATAAGATAAGCATACCGGTTCCTTTTCCCACATTGATGGTGACTTGCCCCACAGGCAGTTACTGAATAGGGGCTTCTTCCCCAGGAATGGTGGTGCCAGTAGTCAGATATAACCTGACTGACTTCACTGCATGTGTGCATCCTGGGCCCAGACGTGCACAGTGCACACCTGATTGGCTTATCTGAGCGCCATCATATAAACAGATGTACTTAAGAGATCTGTTACCTTCATTTTCAGTGAAAAAGACTTCCTGGCCCCACCCACACCCAGGGGAAAGGCATGGACTTGGAGTTTCCTAGAAGCTCAGTGACTCCCCCTCCAGCCTGTCGTCAGGAATTGTCATGTCGGGATGTTAATCTCTATGACTCAGATGCTCTTCACGTGAGATAAGCTGGACTTACCCGACTCTGTCCCCGACTCATGGCCCCATGTGTCCGGAGCAGAACTGAGCTCCAGAGGGCTCGTTGGCTGTCATCTTGTGGAAGCAGCTCGCCAGGCCTTCCACCGTCTCCCTGGGTGGGCTTGAACCGCCAGCCATGCGGTTAGTAGTCGAGTGCCTGCCATCCGCTCCACCCAGGGCCCTCGGTGTGCACACAGAAGGTCCCTGGGATAAAAATAGTACGGCCTATTTCCATAATTTTGCCTGAACAAAGCATTTCTAAGCAAGGGCCAAACCAGAGAACACCAAACCTCTGTGACACATTGGCATTCGTGAAAATTAAAGCTTACCGAAAGGTGAAAAATACCTACAACCAATGGAAAAATAAATCTAAAACAAAATTACACACACCTCCTCTGTGTGCACATTGAGTTTCTCTCCCACCCAGGCCTGTAGGTTTCACTATTGCTATGTTGATGGATTATATGCTTAAATACACTGTTAGCTTTTGCTCAGTGTTCCTTCACGTTTCTTAACTTCAGTGTTTTGCAAAATTTTACTTTTATTTTGCTAGTATTTCCCTTATAGATGGAAGGATAATGATGCCTGTGTAAAACATTGCTCACTGCCATCAAGCCAGTTCCGACTCAGCAACCCCCACTGGGTTTCTGTCACCTTGTGCAAGGCTGTAAATCTTTCCGGAAGCAGACTGCCTCATCTTTCTTCTGTGGAGCAGCTGGTGGGTTCAAACCACCGACCTTTTGGTTAGCAGCCAAAGGCTTTAGCCACCATGCCACCACAGCTCCTTCTACCCATTCTAGATGTAAGGACATGGATGCCTATTTAAAGAACAGCCATCTTGCTTGCGTTGCCAATTTTCGCTCTAGAATCCATTCTGATCTTCTTTCCTACGTCTCTACACTGTTGGTCAGATGGAGAAGCAGTTGGTCATCCAGTTACGGAAACGGAAACGCGGTCCCAGGAATGTCTCAGGAAGGTGATGTCCCGCACGGTTGTTGTCGTGGTCCTCTAGTGCTGCTGGAACAAATACCACAAGGGTGGCTTTAGCAGACAGAGTGCATTCTCGCACAGCTTAGGAGGCCAGGAGGCCAAATTCCGGAAGCCGGCTCTGGGGGGAGGCTTCTCTCTCTGTCAGCTCTGGGGGAAGGTCCTTGTCTCCTTCCGGCATCTGTGCCCCGGCATCCCTCACAGATCTCCATGTGTCTTGGCATCCGTCTTCCCCCGAGTCCAGGTTCTCAGGGCAAGAATCCCAAGTCCAAAGGATGACTCTGCTCCTGAATCTTCTTTCTTGGTGGTACTGAGGTCCCTTCCTCTGCTCGCTTCTCTCTCCTCGAGTCAGGGCTCTGACCTGAGTAAGGGTGCTGCAGCCACCCTAAGCCCCCTGCCTCACGTCAGGGCTGACCACGGCAGCGCTCATCATGGGGAAGTGACATCATCAAGAACTGCCAGACCACTGGGAGTCATGGCTCAGCCACGTGGACACATTTTTGGAGGGCACAGTCAATCCATAACAGTTGTCTTGTTCCTTCTCAGTTTAGAAATGCCATTATATTTCAGTGTCCAATAGGGAACCATCAGTGCTTTTCTGGAAGGAAAAAAAAAAAAGTTCTTTATTAGGAATGCTCCCCTAAAACATTTATTTATATTTGTTTATTTATTCTGGTGAAAATATACAAGACAAAACACACAACCATTCAACAAACCATTCCAGGTACAGTCCATTGATAAACATCACACCATCTCCACCCGCATTGTTTCACCACCCTTAACTTAGACGCTGCTCCTTCATGTTCTCATCTGTGTGTTAGAATTGCTCTTATCCATTTAAGGAGCGCTGGTGGGGCAGTGGCTAAGGCACTTGGCTGCTAACCAGAAGGTTGGTGGTTCAAACCCACCCTCTACTCCAAGGGAGGAAGATGAGGCGATTTATTTCCATAAAGATTTACAGCCTTGGAAAGCCTATAGGGGTCGCTGTGAGTCAGAATTGATAACAGTGGTTTTAGGTGGCAAAGTGGTTAAGAGCTCAGCTGTGAACGGAAAGGTCAGCAGTATAAACCTGCCAGCAGCTCCGAGGGAGAAAGAGGTGGCAGTCTTCTTTTGTAGAGATCCCAGCCCTGGGAACCCTGTGTCCTGCTGGGTCACTGAGAGTCTGAATTTTCTCAACTGATGGGAATGGATTGTCCATTTAATCTCATGCAGGCATTTCTTTAACAGCACTGGTCTCAATGTGCCTAATAAGTCTGCTTTCCAACAAGAAGTTGAAATTCTGTTCCACACTTTTTCACCTCTTGATTATGTTTCAGCTATCAGGGCCTTAATCTGAAGGCTCAGTAAAGGTAGGCAGGCTCCAGCCATTTCTTCTGGTCTCATGAGGAAGGAGGCAGTAGTTCCTGGAGGCAGTTAGACCTGCGGTCCATTTCCTTATCAGATTCCTGGAGCGCCCTCCTCTGTTGCCTCGGGCAAATAGAGACCAGGGATTCTAGCTTGGCTGGCTGCCCACAAGCATTTGAGACCCCAGCACCCCTCATATGAGGAGCTAAGAGATAGAGCCAAACCAAACCGAACCGAACCGAACCCACTGCTGTCAAGTTGATTCCAACTCATAGCGACCCCCGTTTTTCCCAGGTGGTAAATCTTCACGGAAGTAGATTGCCCAGTCTATCTTCTGAGGAGTGGCTGGTGGGTTTGAACCACCAGCCTTCTGGTTAGCAGTCAAGTGCACTGGGCCACCAGAGCTCCTTGGAAATAGCTCCTTAGAGCAGAAAGTCCAAGAAACAGCACTAGGCGCCTGCAGCCGTGCCCCTGACCCTCTGACCCCAGGGAACTGCTCCCAGGAGGCGCTCATTTGTAAGTATGTCAAGAGCTGCAGCCTTTTTTGGGGGGGAAGGAGGTTACTGCTGTTTTTGTAAAACACTGAGTTTTAAAAGTTATTTTGTATCTTTGCACATTTGAAACCAAAACCAAAACCAAACTCACTGCCTTCAAGTTGGGTCCAACTCATAGCGACCCCTCCTTGGGTTTTCCAAGGCAATGGGTGTATTATTTGCTCTCAATTTTGGGTCACCTCGGAGAACGAGAGCCCCAAAGTGCACTGGCTTCTGCCGTTTCTCTGGGATTCTGCGCTGCCTGGCTTCCTTTGTCCCCGTGCAAGTGACTGGTCCCATGAACAGCAGAAACCGAGCTGGGGAACGCAACGACGGATGCTGGTCTTCGCGTCAGACGGCCCCGGAAGGGCTCTTGCGCTTGCACTGTCTGCCGCTGATCGTGTGGCTCAGGGCGCCACGGGCCTTCTGCTCAGACGCAGGCCGGTCCAGCAGGTTCCCCGCGCGGTCTCCCGGAGCCGCTCCCTCGTGCCCTCCGGCTGCCGCAGCAGGAGTGCCGCGGGGGGGGGGGGGGGGGTGCAGCCGACAGAAATTCATCGTCTCTGTCGCAGTGGCTGCAAGTCAGGGTCCAGGGCACTGGCTCTATGGAAGGCTGCCTCCCGTGGGCTCCAGAGGAAGGGCCTTGTCTCTCTTCAGCTTCTGTTCCTTGGCTCCTTGGTGATCGTCACAAGGCCTGGCATCTGTTTGCCCTGTCTGCTCGCTTGCTTAATCCCTTCCATATCCCAAAAAGACATTGATTTAGGCCGTGTTGTTGTCATGTGCCGTCGAGTCGGCCCGACTCATAGCGACCCCTCCTTGGGTTTCCGAGGCGGCATCACTACGGAAGTACATTGCCCAACCTTCCTTCCGAGGAGTGGCCGGTGGGTTTGAACCGTCAGCCTTCTGGTAGCAGTCAAGTGCCTTAGGCACTACACTACCAGAGCTCCATATCCTACACAAATACTGCCTGCTTAGCATAACACAGAACACCCATTCACAAATGCGACTGTAACCACAGTAGAGGGGTTAGAAGGAGCACTGGTCCTGCAGAGGTTAAGTGCTCTGCTGCCAACCAAAAGTTTGGCGGTTCGAACCCGCTAGCTGCTCTGCAGAAGAAAGATGTGGCAGGCTGCTTCAGCAAAGATTGACAGCCTTCAAAACTCTGTGGGGCCGTTCTGCTCTGGCCTATAGGGTCGCCATGAGTTGGAATGACTCGATGGCTATGGGTTTATAGCGGCTAGGATGCAACACCTCTTTGTGGGGGACACAGTCCAGTCCATAGCACCTTCCCATGAGGCCGGAGCCCACGCATCGCCGTGATCCTGGGGAGCTCCTGTGCTTCACTTCCTCTCTCTCTCCCGTGTTGGTGGATCCCCCTGATTTAGTTATCAGGGTGGTGGGCACGTCCACGTGGTGTCTTGAGGCTTCCGGACCTCCAGCCCCATTGTGTTCGTTGTCGTTGACACCCGTGTCTTTTGATTGTGCTTTGCCAGCTGCATAAGGAACACATTTGTTTCTGGACATTTTTTCCATTCACGATAGTCAATCATTTAACAACTGTTTCATTTTTATATTTACAGGTTCACGGGCTAGGCCAAAGGAGCCCTGGTGGCGCAGTGGGTAAGCACTGGAGGGGTCAGCACGTTGGACCCACCAGCCCCTCCTCAGGAGAAAGATGTGCTAATCTGCTTCTGTAAACATTACAGGTTTAGGAATCCTGTGGGGCAGTTTTGTCCTATTCGGTTGCTATGACTCAGAATTGTGGAGGTTATTTTTTGTTTTTTTGTATAGTAGGTTTGTTTGCTTGTTTCTATTGGTATACTTGGCACAAACCGTTAAGTACTTGATTACTAGCTGAAAAGTTGGAGGTTCCAGCCCACCCCAGAGGTGCCTCTGAAGGCAGGCCTGGAGGATCGGCTTCTGAAAGGTGACAGCCTTGAGAACCCTGTGGGGCACAGTTCTCCTTTGCACACGCAGGGTCTCCATGAGTCGGAATTGATGTGACGACTACTGAACCCGGCCAGTTACTCTGCCAGGAAGCTGGTGTTCTGTAATGACTAACTGATAACATCTCTGCCCCCATGGTAGACACAACATAGACACAAAATGAGTGTTGTGGGAATAACTGTTCAGAGATGCTATTCTGAAATGATTTAGAGACATTCAAGGAATTACATGATTAGGTAACGTCAGGGTTTTGTCAGGATTTGGAAATTTGTGAATGAAAACCAGCTGTGGGTTTGAATTGTAAGCTGACTCCCAAAATATCATTACAATTAGAGAGAAAAATTCCCAGGGAAAACCTGAGTTCAGAAGGGATGTGTGGAATTAACGTAAAGCCTGTAACTCAGTTGTGTAAATAGCACTTAAATACTGAATTTAAGTAACATGAATATTATGAAGGAGCCCTGGTAGCACAGTGGTTAAAGCACTCGGCTGTTAACCAGAAGGTCAGGGGATTTGAACCCACTAGCTGCTCCATGGGAGAGGGATGTGACAGTCTGCTTCTATAAAGATTACCAAAACCAAAAAAACAAACTCACTGCTGTCGAGTCGGTCCCAACTCATAGCGACCCCTCTTTGGGTTTCAGAGGCAGTATCTCTATGGAAGTAGATTGCCCAGTCTTCCTTCCGAGGAGTGGCTGGTGGGTTTGAACCGCCAGCCTCAGAAACCCTATGGGGCAGTTCTGCTCTGCCCTACAGGGTCACGGAGTTGTAATTGACTCAATAGCAATGGGTTTATACCTTTCTTGAAGGAGTCCCGGTGGTACAGTGGTGAAGGGCTAGGCTGCTAACTGAAAGGTGAGCAGTTTGAAGCCACTAGCTGCTCCATGGAACAGCTTGGGAAACCCTATGGAGAGTTCTATTCTGTCCTACAGGGTTGCTACGAGTCGGAATCAACTCAGTGGGTTATAGTGGGACATTATGAATAATAAGTCTTGCTGAAATAAATGGAATTTCTTCCCTCTAATACACCTACAGCAACACGGTTTTTCATAGAAGGAGCTGTTGCTTTTCATGGACAATCTCTTGTCATCTAGTGAAGGCAGAATCTATACATTTTCTTTAAGGGTTTTAATTTGATGTGTTTTGTTTTTTTACGGTCCCAAAGTTTTACCTGAACACTCAGTGTCATACCTAGATGGCCCTTGAGTGTGTCTCTATTTTACAAATTTTTAGGTAGAATTTCTAATGGCTTCCACAACACATACCAGCTTTCCCATACTTGCTGTTCAGGAGCCCAGGAACTACGATTGGTACACCAGGTGCACTTTTCTCAAAATGTCATACTTTGAGGATAGTCTTGGTGCTGATGACTGTAGTGTAGTGTAATCGTCTGTATAAGGGTCTCTTCCTGCCCAGGCCCTTCACTTGACACAGTATTGATAGTGGGAAATGTATGCTGTTGTTGTTAGCTGAAGCCAAGCCAGTTCTGACTCTCAGCAGCCCTGTGTGCAACAGAAGAGACCCCTGCCTGGCCTGGTGCCCTCCTCACAGTTGATGCTGTGCTTTTAGCCCATCATCACAGACACTGTCGATCCATGTTGTTCTAGAGCACCTTTCATAGCACATGATTTAAATATGTAACTCATCAAATCAGTGTTACAAAATAATTATTGCTTGGAGTAGCTCTGTCTTTTGTAACTCACTTCATCACCAAATGCATCAAAATATCCTTTGTGGTTCCACATCTTCATCTGATTAAACACATTAAAAACCCAAAACTCACCGTCCTGGCATCAGTTCCACTGAGTGACCCCGTAGGACAGAGTGGAACTGCCCCATAGGGTTTCCAGGGCTGTAATCTTTACAGAAGCAGACTTCCTCATCGTTCTCGGACAGAGCAGCTGGCGGGTTTGACCATGGACCTTTTCATTAGCAGCCAAATGCTTTACCAGTGCACCACCAGAGCTCTTTAGATGAAAAATACAGAAGAGAGAGCAGGTTCATTCACTTCTTTGATCTGAACACTCAACCATTTAGGAATGGTTCAGTCTAGGAACGGGCACATGCATAGTGCTTTAAATGTCCTTTTCTATCCTCAATAATTGCACAATGTTCATGCTACATTGTCATTTTTTTTAGTTTTCCAACCTTTTTTTAATGTGTTATAGTGCTTTTTTTTTGGGGGGGTGGTGGTAAAAATATAGGTAACCAGACATTGGCCATTTCTTCTAGACTTCACACGAACAGTTCAGTGACTTTCATTTTGCTCGTCACGTTGTGCCGTGGTCACCATTAGCCAACCATTCCTGAGTTTTACCTTGTCTTTTAGTGGGTATATCTGCAAAAAGGCGCCCTGGTGCTGAAAGGGTTAAGTGCGGGGCTGCTGATGGAAAGGGTGATGGTTGGAACCCACCCAGGGGCTCTGCGGGAGAAAACATGGCCATCTGCTTCCATAAAGGTTAAAGCCAGGAAAACCCTATGGAGCAGTGCCACTGTCTTACGGGGTTGCTATGAGTCAAAAATGACTTGGCAGCACCTAATAACAATGTGATAGCCCTGGTGACGAAGCGTTCCGCTGCTAACAGAAGGTCGGTGGTTGGAACCCACCAGCCGCTCCACTTACGAAAAAAAAATCAGCCACTGAAAAGACCCTGTGGAACGCGGTGCTTTACACACACACACACACACACACACACACTCACTCGCCTTGAGTCAGAGTGGTCTCCAGGGCAACGGTTACGCCCCCCCACATACACACACACTCTCTCTCTGTCTCTCTTTCTCTCCCTACCTGCCTCTCTCCACTTGAGACGCAGTGGTCTCCAGGGCAACGGTTTGGTTTGGTTTCTCACCCCCATCCCCCAGGCAGCTATACTGTCAAGACGAAGCCCCTAACTAACCTTTAGTGCTCTAGAGGCGACGACCCCCCCTCCCCGGTCGCTCGCTCCAGAGCTCAGGACTCCCCGCTTCCCCTCCGGAAGTCCAGTCATCCCCTGAGTCACCGGAGGCCGAGTCACCCCCTGAGTCACCGGAGACCGAGTCTCCACCCTTTCCTTCGCCAGACACCAAGTCGCGGGACGCGCGACGTCTGGCAGCAGCTGGAGCATCTGCCTGCCCTGACGCCTACAAGGGGGGGGTGTCTAAGAACATTTTTGGAAGGCGCTTCCTTCACCCCCAGTCCCCTCGAGGCCCGGTCCACACCCAGGTCAGCGTTCCCAACCGCCCGATGCCCGATGCCCGATGCGACCTCGCGGGTCCCCTGCGGCTCCTTTAAGGAGAAACAGCGCCCCTCCCAACCGTTAGAGGTGGGAGACGCCATTTCCCAACGCCCCCTGCGGGGTCGCGGGCCCCTAGCCGCGCCCTGTAACCTAGTGAAAACTACGTTTCTCAGAGGGCTGTGCGCTGACAGGCAGCGGCCCTCGACCAGTGGAAACTCAGAATAGGGTCACTTCCGTGCATGCGCAACGCGGAGGGGCGGGACTTAAGGCGTCTTCCTCGTGGTAGTCATCTTAAGTGTTCTCCGGACGCCGCCTCTAACGACCATAAGCCCCGGGACGCCGTTGCCGAAGCGACAGGGCCTGAGAGGCCGGCGTGGAGGCCGTTGTCCCCACGGTAACGAGGCCAGTCCCGTGGTTGGGCGGCAGTACCGGGCTGCGGTGAGCTCGCCGCCGGGGCTGGATCGGGACGGCGGTGCCGATGTCCCCGCCAAGATGGCGTGGGTGCGCTGAGAGTCGTGGCTCAGGTAAATGCGGCGTTCTCCTGGCCCTCCCTCGCCGCTGATTCGATTTCCCTGGCAATATCGAACCCCTAGGTAAGCGGCGCCTGCTCGGGTCATGAAGGCCCAGGATCCTTTGTCCGAGTCTCGGAGGCGCGCGTGGGTGGAGGGAGGTTCCTGTTTCAGACACCCAGTGTGGTGAGGTACGGAAGCGTCGGCGGGGGGCCCTGTGGAAAAGGGTTACAGGCCGAGGGACCACGCTGTCCCAAGGCACGGAGATGCCGCCGAGCCGGGAACATTCGGGAACCATGAGGTCGTTCTCGTGACCGCGGGGAATGGTGTGGGGCGCCACGCCAGGAATGGCAGGCTGTGGGATTTTCTGGTCTCCGGGTGCTGGGAGTCGTGCACGGTGTGGACACGGTCTGAGGCGAGTGGACTGTGGTCAGACAAAGGGGACTGGACAGGAAGGACGACTTGAGAGGGTGGAACCGCAGAGGGGACACGATATGTGACGTTTTGCAGACCGTGGCCCGGAGAATGGCTCAGGGGTGAACTGGAGATCCTCCAAGGCCAGCTGACTGGGGCGTGGACTGTGGTCCCCACCTTGGCAGGGCTGTGTCGCCTTCGAGGCCGTAGCCACTGACGTTCCCCGGGAGGAGTGGGGCACTTTAGGCGTGGAGGCTGCCGCGAGGTGAGCGGGAGAACGTGGCAGTGGGAGCGTCGCTGGGAGACACTCGCGCCCCCGCGCGTGTGCTCAGCGGGCTGGTGTGTTTTTCCCGCAGGCAGCTGTGGCCTCCCACAGGCAAGCCCTGGGCGCTGCCGCCTCCCCCACTTGCCCAGCCTGTGTGCTGTGGGCCCCAAGACTGAGACCTGCGCGCTGCCCCAGACGGTTGGGAAGTCCCAGTCTGGTTATCAGCCTCGCTGGCGTGCCTTCCCGAGGCAAGGTGACTTCCCAGACCACAGTGTCTCTCTGCCCCCGTTCTGACCTGCTCTGGTTGGAGCCCCTGAGTGGTGAATGCAGCTGAGTGCTCAACCGCTAGACTGAACGGTTGCTATTTCGAACCCACTAGGAGGGACCTCAGAGGACGAGTTTGACATTCTGGTTCCTTAAAGATGACAGGCAAGAAAACCCTACAGGGCAGTTCCGCTCTGGCACACTGGGCTGCCATGAGTCGGCAGTTACCGACAGCGTCTGCTTGACATTTTCTCCTGCGTGTCTGTGTCGGAGATTGCAAGCGTTGACGTGAGGTGTTTTCACTTGGACCGAGGACTCTTCTCACAGTACTCTTTCGAGTTTTTTTTTTTTTTTTTTTTCTCCCTTTCCCCTGTTAGTTTTCTTTCCTGTGGCTGTTGTGCTCTGGGCCGGTGCTGGCCACTCTTTTGTCTAGTCTTTCCCTCAGGACTTGTATTATGGTGATCATATATAGTTGTTTAACTCTTGTGGAGGGGGAGCCCTGCTGGCTCACAGGTAGATGTGGCTTCAGCCATGCCAAGGTGGTGTCACAGCAGTCCTGGTTCTGAGTGGCAGCTGAGGGTGGGGTGGGCATGAGGTTAAGACTGTGTTCAGATCATACCAAGAAGCTGTCTTTGTCCACCAGTGTTTTGGTACAAATGCTACTGGCCATACATAGGTAACCAGACATTGGCTACTTCCAGAGAAATCTAAAACTTCTAGTATCATACCCTCCCAGATTTCAAAAATGGCTTTATTCATTTATTGTGGAAATAAATACATGATAATATTTGCCAAATCAACAACATGCACAATTACAATTCAGTGACATTGCTTGCATTTTTCGGGTTCTGCCGTCATTATTGCTGTCCTTTCCCAACATATTCCACCACCATTAACATAAATTCAGTGCCCTCGCCAAACACAAACTCTGCCTTTCCATCACTCCCACCCTGATAACTACTATTAATCTTTGCTTTTTATATATTTGCTTATTTCATATGAGTGAGAGCACATAGTCACTGTTTTTGTGATTTTACATGTGTATATATATGTGCAAGTATATGTATCTCAGTCATACGATTGGCCACTTTAACTAGTTTTTAATTAGACAATTCGGTGGCACTGATTACATTTACAGTGTTGCGCAGCTGTTTCCAAAAACTTCATCACCCCAAACATAGACTCTACTCATTATGTAATAACCGTTGCTCTCCTCAGCCCCTAATATACTTTAATTGACCTTTTATCACTTAATTTGTATATTAGGTATTTCATGTAAGGGGATTACACAGTATCTTTCTGTGTCTGCTTACTTCACTTAGCATAATGGCTTTTTATAGGTTCATCCATGTTGTAACATATTTTAGAACCTCATTCTTTTTATAGCTGCACTATATTCCATTGTAAAACCCATTTGGTTAATCAGTTCATCATTATGGACACGTGGATTGTCCCCACCTTTTGGCAATTATGACTAACTTTGCTGTGAACATTGGTGCACCAGTGTCTGTTAGTCTCTGCCTTCATCTCTTGGGTATATATCTAGGAGTAGAAATTCTGCATTTTAGAGTCATCATTAACTTTTTTAGAGACCCAAAACTTTTCCAGAACAGCTTCACCATGTTATATTCACAGCAGCAGTGCACAAGCATTTGCATTTCTCCACGTCCTGCCCGCAGTTACTTTATAGTTCTTCGATAATAGTCATCTTATTGTTGAGTCCGTTCCAATTCATGGCAATGCCAGAGTAGAACTGTTCCACAGGGTTTTCAAGGCTGTGTCCTTTCAAAAGAAGATTGCCAGGTCTATCTACAAGCATGTCTGGGTGAGTTCAAACTGCCAACCTTTTGGCTAGTAGTCAAATGCTTAACTGTTTGCACCACTCCAGAAACTTACAGCCATCCTAAACTCGCTGCCATTGAGTCGATTCTGACTTATAGCAGCCCCTTTGGGTTTCCAAGGGAGTAAATCTTTACAGAAGTAGATTGCCCAGTCTTCTTCCTTCCACAGAGTGGCTGGTGGGTTTGAACCACCAACCTTCTGGTTAGCAATTAGATGTCTTAGGCACTATGACATCTCATTATGGTTTTGATTTTCCTAATGACTAATAGGAGCATCTTTTTATTTGCTTGTTAGTTATTTGTATTTTTTTTGGAGAAATGTATCTTCAGGTTCTTTGTTCATATTTTTTAATTGGGTTTTCTTTTTGTTGAAGTTTAAGAGTTCTTTATGTTATTTGGATACTCTACTCATACAAAAGAAATGATTTTTGAATATTTTGTCCTGTTCTGTAGGTTGTCTGTTCACCTTGATAATGTCTCTAGATGCACAAAAATTTTATATTTTTATAAATACAAAAGTCTGTTGTTTCAAAGAGAAGCATGTTGTTGTTGTTGTTATGTGCCATCGAGTCATACCCGACTCATAGGGGTGAACATTTACAGTAGGTAGATATACTCCTTGAAGAGAACAGCCATGGGAGAATAGAAGGGCTGTGTATGCACAGGGACATAGCTCGGGGGCAGGAGTGCATGGAGGGAAAAACAGGGAACAGGTAACTATTGGGAAGAAGAAGGAGGGAAGCTGTTGCATTGGGGTAAATTGTAGTCAATGTCATAAGACAAAGTGTATGTGAACTGCTGTATGGATGGAAAGTGAATTTGCTCTGTAAACTTTCACCCAAATCACAATTAAAAAAAAAAAAAGTTTTGTTTTTCATACTTTTGGTGTTCTATCTAAGAGTTAAAGAAGAAAATAAAGCCACTGCCGTCAAGTAGATTTCGACTCCTAGTGACCCATCAGGCTTTTTAGGGTTTCCAAAGCTGTTTTTTATGGAAGCGCAGGTGATGGGTTCAAATTGCCAACCTTTTGCCTAGCAGCCAAATGCTTCAAGCACTATGCCACCAAAGCTCCCATATATGAAAGTTAACTTGAAGTTCACCCACATGTTTTCTAAGAGTGTAATAATTTTAGCTGTTATGTTTAGTCATTGATCATTTTGAGTTAATTTTCACATATGGTGTGAAGTAGAGGCCATCTTTCTAGGTCATTGGTCCATTTGAGTTAATTCTCATGTATGTTGTGAAATGGAGGCCTAGTGTCATTCTTTTGCATGT
Source organism: Orycteropus afer afer (assembly GCF_000298275.1). NCBI lineage: Eukaryota > Metazoa > Chordata > Mammalia > Tubulidentata > Orycteropodidae > Orycteropus > Orycteropus afer. The sequence continues at coordinate 1,251,921 of NW_006922197.1, forward strand.
AGAAATCCAGTGGTCTCAGCACTGTTTGTTGAAGAGACTATTTTCCCCCCCCATTGAATAAACTTATTACCTTTGTGGAAAAACAGTTGTCATAGATGTATAGGTTTATTTCTAAATTCCAGTTTTATCCATTGCCCTATGGCATATACCTGTCCTTCATGCCAGTGCCACACTGTTCTGGTTACCATAGCTTTATAGTACGTTTTGGAATTGGAAAGTGTAAGAACAGGATTTATCTTTTTTTTTTTTTTTTTTCCAAGATTGTTCCGGTCTCTTGCAGTTCTATAAGACTTTGAGTATCAGCTTTTCAATTTCTGCCCAAAAGCCTGGGAGAGTAACCAGCCGAACCCAACATATTGCCTTCAAGCCCATTACAACTCATAGCAGCCCTATAGGACAGAGTAGAACTGCCCCATAGATTTTCCAGGGCTGTGTAATCTTTACAGAAGCAGATTGCTACCCCTTTCTTCATGGAGCAGCTAGTGGGTTCAAGCTGCTGACCTTTCACTTAGCGTCCAAGCACTTCACCAATGTGCCACCAGCCTCTTTGGGAAGGTCGAGAAAGGGGGGAACCCCTATTTTGATGAACCTCCTAGCCCACTTGGTTGCAGTCCTAGTGCTTGAGGACCCCAGGGTCCAGGGTATGGTAGCTGTCCACACATGGAGGTGCTGAAAGTGCCTTTGTCCTCAGTATGTGCTGCTCTGAGCGCCAGGGTCTGGGGTTGCTTGGGATCCAAGGAGCTCTGGTGGTGTAGTGGTTAACATATTGGACTGCTAACCAAAATATCGGCGGTTGGAACCTGCCAGCTGTACCATGGGAGAAAGATGAAGCAGTCTGCTTTCATAAAGATGGACAGCCTTGGAAACCCTATGGGGCAGTTTATTCTCTCCTCAAGTTGGAATTGACTTGGTGGTAGTGGGTGGGTAATGCAGGGATAGTGTCTAGGTACATTTTTTTTTAAATAAACTGTGACTGAGATAAGTGTCTGAGGGGGGCTAGCCCTTTGCAGTAAGAGAGAGAAAGGAGCCCAGGCCATCTCTGCTACCCCAGTCCCACACCCCTGCTGCAATAGCTTCTGGCTTCAGTGACTCGGCCCCCATCAGGGCACTGTGGCGTGCAGCTCTCAAGGGGCAAAGAAGGGTGGGTCGAGTTATTTTTAGCTCAGAAGCAATGCCTTCTGGAAAGGTTCCCTGGCTGAGTCTGGTTACTGGCTATCTCCTAGTAGTAACAAGGCTGTGACTGATGTCATGGAGGAGAACACGGGCAGATAATGCTGCCGTCCACACTTTGTTCCACTCCAGAGCTGCTCGCAGCCTCTCAGCCCGCACCTCGACCTCCATTGGGATAAACTTGGTCCCTTTCCCAAGCCTCACCCCTCTCAGCTCCTTGAGTGAGTTGAGTGTGTGGTCATGTTTACAAATTCTGACACATTTGTAAAGGAAACAGCGGGAACAGGGAACATGTGGGCCAGGAGGGGTGGTAGCAATAAAGTACTTGTAACACGTGGAACAGTGGGCAGATGGAATCCAAGAGTCACAATTCCTTCGCAGTTGCAAAAAATCATGATGCTTTTTGTGGTCATGACTTGGGAATCTGTGCTGGTTCCAACGAAAATCACATTGTTACCATTGAATTATTTAACGGAATCCATTTGAGGAGAAGAGTAAACTTGTGCATTGTGCCAAGCAATGGGGAGGGGAAAGTGGAAGGACAGGGAACGTGAGAACATAGGGTTTGTAACTACAGGTTGTACATGAATTGGACCTTTGTAACTCGGGGACTGCCTGTACAAGTATCTCACCTCTTGGATGAAATATCATCCTCGTTATTTTATTCTTTTTGATGCTGTTGTTAACTAGAATTGTTTTCTTAACTTCCTTTTCTTACTCTTTGGGTTTTGTATAGAAACAGAACTGACTTTTGTTTTGATTTTGTATTCCTGCAAATTTGCAGAATTTGTTGATTAGTTCTACTAGCTTTCCTACAGATTCTCGGGGATTTTATACATACTGGATCATTTTGTCTGACTAGAGAGAGTTTCACTTCTTCCTTTCCAAGTTCTTTTTATTGCCTAATTATTGGTTAGAACTTCTAGTATCATATCAAATAGATATGGCAAAAGCAAACATCCTTGTCTTGTTCCTGATCTTGGAGGGAATTTTTCAGTCTTTCAGCACTGAGTATGATGTTAGCTGTTGGATTTCCATAAGTACTCTCCATCATGTTGAGGGATTTCCCTTCTGTTCCTAGTTTGCTGCATGCTTTTATTATGAAAGGGTGTTGGACTTTTTCGGATACTTCTTCTGCATAATTGACTTGGTCATGGTTTTTGTTTGTTTTTTTCCCCTTGTTCTGTTAATGTGAATCAGGTCTTTGGCAGAGTTGTTGGATGGGTTCAAACCACCAATATTTCAGTTAGCAATTGAGGACTTAACCATTACACCACTGAGGTTCCTAGCTTTGGGTTTAGTTTGCTCTCCCCCCCCCACCCAAGTTCTCTAAGATGTAAAGTCAGGTGGTTAGTTTTTCTTTTGTAATGTAGGTGCTTACACCTGCAAATTTCCCTCCTCTAACAATGGCTTTCCTGTGAGTTTAGTTTCATTTTTTCTTTGTCTCTTCAGTATATTTTAATTTCTCTTGTGAATTCTTCATGCTCCCTGATTGTGTTTCTACATATTTGTGATTTTTCAAGTTTTCCTTTTTTTAAAAAAATTGAGTTCTCTCTTCATCCCATTGTGGTCAGAGAAGATAACTTTATATATTTTCCTAATTTTTAAATTTATTAAGACTTGTTTTCTGGCTTTACGTATGTTCCGTCCTGGAGAATGATCCCTGTGTGTGCACTAGAGAAAAATGTGTATTCTGTTGTTCCTGGGTGGAAGGGTCTATGTACGTGCATTAGATCTAGTTGATTTATGGTGGTGTTCAGGTCCTGTATTTTCTTGTTGATCTTCTGCCCATATATTCTATCCATTATTGAAAGTGATGTATTGAAGTCTTCCACTATTATCATAGGACTCTTTTTGTCCCTTAAATTATGTCAGTGTTTGCTCTATATGTTTTGGGGCTCTGTTGGGGTACATATAATATTTATAATTGTTATGTTTTGATTGATTCTTTTATCTGTATACCTTTGTCTCTTACATTTGTCTTACTTAGTACTGCTGTAACACGGATAGCACTTGTAGCACTGCCACTCCTCAGAAGGAAGATTGGACAATCTACTTCCATAGATATCCAAAACTCACTGCTGTGAAGTCGGATCTGACTCATAGCGACTCCTCCGTGGGTTTCCGAGGTAGTATCACTATGGAAGTAGATTGCCCAACTGTCCTTCTGAAGAGTGGCTAGTGGGTTTGAACTGCCAGCCTTCTGGTTAGCAGTCACATGCCTTAGGCACTACACCACCAGAGCTCCCTCCATAGAGATATACCACCTCAGAAACCCAAGGAGAGGTCTCTATGAGTAGGATCCAACTCGATGAGAGTGAGTTTGGTTTTTTGGTTTTAGTATGAATTGATACCCAAAATTATATTGGCTTTTATTTTTACCCTTTGTTGTGGATTGAATTGTTTTCCCCAAAAAATAATGTGTTGGAGTCCTAGTCTGTATATCTGTGGCCAAGTTCCTATTTGGAAACAGGACTTTTTTCCTCTGGTAGGTTAATGAGAACATATCAGTGGAGGGTGAACCTGATCACTTTTTAGTGACAAGCCAGCACAAACTAGGGAAGACAGAAACACACATTGAGAATCAGCAAGGAAAAAAGAAACGCCAGGGTTACAGAAGTTGAAAGGGATAGGGATATTCTCCTACAACTAGCAGAAGGAGAGCTTTCTCCTAGAAGCTACTCAGCAAACTAGAATGTAGGACATCAACTTTATGAACTATACTTTGCCAGTTGACTGAGTTGTCCCACGAGACTGTTCCTGATTCTTCAAACTCAGGAAACTAATCCCACGATGTGGTTGGTTATGTGTAAGAAGTATCCATGACTATGCCCTTATGAGATACATGTTACGGTGAAAATATACACACCAGCATATACACACACAGACACATACACACAACTCCCATGTGTACAATTAATTGACGTAGATGACATTCTGCATATGTTGTGCTGTCCTCACTATCCTTTTCCAGAATATTCACCACCATTAACGTATTTTGCCTTTTTCTTGACTCCCCCTTCACTTGGTTGTTGTAAACTCTTCACTGTTCTCCAGAGTTCTGACCAAGTTGGTTATGACAGTCTCTGCTTGTTTTTTCATGTTTTTGTTAGGGAAAAGGAGTGTGGAGCTTCTCACTCTGCTGTCTTGCTGATGTCACTCTGTTTTTCCCTATTCGTGACACTTTGCTGAGTTATTTCTACTCTGACTTCTGGCTCATTGTCACATCCATCTTTCTGATACCTATATGTTACTATAGGAGCTCTGGTAGCATAGTGGCTAAAGCACTTGACTGCTAACCAGAAGGCTGGCGGTTCAAACCCACCAGCCACTCCTCGGAAGGAAGGTTGGGCAATCCTACTTCCGTAGTGATACTGCCTCGGAAACCCAAGGAGGGGTCGCTATGAGTCTGGGCTGACTCGACGGCACATAACAACAACAACAATATGTTACTATTCCTCTTTATTGTTCCCCAATGTTGTTGAATTCCATGAAGTCAGTTCCAACTCAGTGACCCCGGGTGGCAGAGTATAACTGCCCAGTAGGGTTTTCTAGGCTGTAATCTTCACTGGAATAGATCTCTAGGTTTCTCGTGGAGTTGCTGGATAAGTTTGACCCCCCAACCTTTAGTTAGTAGCTCAGTGCTGAACTGTTGCGCCACCAGGACATCTTTCCTGACATTGGCCCACAAATAATCTGTCACAAGACGTACTATGTGCCTTTTGCAGTTGTGGAACACCACTTACTCAGTTGCCACTGAATTTGCCTACCTCTGGACATATCTGCTGCTCCCCTGCCCGCCGCCAGCAGACATGGCCCTGCTTGAACTGTGGCAGAGAAGTGAGCTAGACACCCTACCTCTTCTCCCTGTGCTGCATCTCATGATGTATACATTCTGTGGTTTTAGTGGTCCAGATAGGAGCCTTGGTGGCACAGTAGTTAAGGGCTCAGCTGCTAACCGAAAGGTTGCTAGTTCAAACTCACTCAGCATCTCCATAGGAGAAAAACCTGGCGATTTGTTCCCATAAAGATTACAGCCAGGAAAACCCTGTGGGGTGCATCTGTTTCACCACATGGGGTTGCTATGAGTTGAAATCAACTCACCAGCACCCAAGAAAAACAACAGCAGCTAGTGCTACAAAGCAGTCCCTTGAACCTGACTTAGTTCTGTTATCCTCAAAAGAGTACCATGAGCTCATTCCTTGCTGTGTTGAGTACATGTTTGTGGTGGGATTCTTTTTCCCACTAAGTTGTCATACTCTCATCAGCATTTCTCTGCTTTCAGGTCGGGCATTGGAACCAGTGCTGAAGAGACAACCTTCTGAGCAGCGTGTTTCTGTACAAGGACTCCCCAGGCAGATGGCATCAATCCTGAACATAACCCTGTGAGTGAGGTGTATGTCCACTCTTAAAAGAGTTTGCACCTGGCTCAACACCAGGCATTATACCCTGGACAGAAACCATCCTTGGGTGGGGTGTGCATGAGAGACTCTGTGGTTCAGTGCAAGTCTTCTACAACTGGGGAAGGGGAAAAAGAGTACAGTGGAAAGAGACTCTTGACAAGGGCCATGGACAGAGGCTCATTTGTGAAGAGCTGCATATTCCATGTGTCAGGAACAGGCGCCTGTGAGAAGGCTGGCATGGACTTCCCGGCTTCCTCAGAACTGCTCCCACACCAGCCCGTCCCCAGCACTGAGAAGCCACACAGCGGCATCGAGTGTGGTGAAAACTTTAATGGTGCAAGCAATCAGTACGAGTGGAGTGAATGTGGGACCACTTTCAGCTCTGAGCACACACTTCTCCAGCCCCAGAGCTTCTGTGCTGGGCAGGCGCTTTATCGATGTGGCAAGTGTGGGCACACTGCTGTCAGCTGCAAGTGTGGACGTGGTAAGAGGCAGCGAACTGGCTCTCAAGAAAGGCCTTACGAATGCGGTATATGTGGACAGTTCTTCGGCCAAATCTCCATCCTTGTCAAACACCAGATAACTCACAGTGCAGAAAGGCCTTATGAGTGCAGCGAATGTGGGAAGACCTTTAAGCGTACTGCTGAACTCATCAGACACTGGAGAATTCACACAGGAGAAAAGCCTTATGAGTGCAGTGAATGTGGGAAATCTTACACACGGAGCTCCAACCTGGTTGAGCACCAGAGGAGTCACACCGGAGAAATTGGTTATGCGCGTTACACATGTGCCATCTGTGGAAAATCTTTTAAGCAAAGCTCTAAGCTCACTCTACACAAGAGGGTTCACACAGGAGAAAGGCCATATGAGTGTGATCAGTGTGGCAAGTGCTTTAGCCAAATCTCCAATCTTATGCAACACCAGAGTGTTCACACAGGAGAAAGGCCTTATGATTGTGCTGAGTGTGGGAGATCCTTCAGTCGGAGGTCCAACTTCATCGAACACCAGAAGGTTCACACAGGAGAAAGGCCTTATGAGTGTGGCGAATGTGGGAAATTCTTTAGCCGAAGCTCCATCCTCAGTGAACACCAGAGGGTTCACACAGAAGAGAGGCCTTATGAGTGTGGTGAGTGTGGGAAAGCCTATAGACGTGTCTCCAGCCTCATTGAACACCAGAGAGTTCACACAGGAGAGAGGCCTTACGAGTGCAGCGATTGTGGGAAATCCTTCATCCGAAACTCCACCCTCACTCGGCACCGGAGAGTTCACACTGGAGAGTTTAGTGGAGAGTTCTCTGGTGACTTCACCGAGGAGTACACCGATGAGTTCCCTGGAGAAGACTTCTCCTTGGAAAATGCACTATGAATGCTGTAAATGCAGCAGATCTTTTAGCCAGTTCTCCAATGTCATCACCAAAAATTTCACACCAGAAAGAGGCCTTATTAGTGTAGCAAATGTGGGAAAGCCTTCAGCCCCAGGAAGTATACCCAGGAGAAAGACCCCAGACCTGCGGGGGATGTGCTGTTTTGTTCATCAGCAGTATGATAGACTTTAGATGGCATGAGGTTGAACCCCTTATGCCTGTAAAACCACTGTGGCGCTATCTCCCACAAGTTGCAGGTGCATGAAGCTTTCAGGAGCCACACCATGTGTTCTAACTTGCCTATGCCCTAGCTAGAATTCTGTCATTGCCAGTTTATATGGCAGAAGCCATTGCAGCCACTACCTAGCAGGTCACCGCCCCTGTGCATCATTCAGCCCACTGTCCTCATGAATGGCAAGCGTCTGTGCTTGCTCTCACCTTCCCTGGAGTAAATCATGAGGAGTCGGATCCTTTAGGGCATAAACTTGATCCAGTTTTGGACAGGAGGACCTGATTTTGGACAGGAGGACCCGGTTTTGGACAGGAGGACCCAGTCTGGGTTCTGCTGGAAGATGCCTTAAAAGGTTCACCTTCTTCGTACCATTTTTGGTTTCCTGGGATGCTCCTGATTTATTTGTCCAGCAAGACACCAATCAAGAAGTGCTTCCCATACATTGCTCTGGTTTGTGCACTGATAAAGGCCTTATTGTTCCAGCCACCTTTGGGCTCTAGTTACTGTAGTGTAGGTTGAAAACAGACTAGGGTTCTGTTTGTAGGAATAGATGAACAGCTTTGCTTTGTGCCCACAAATTTGTGTTACCCATCACGGACGGAGTGATGGCAAAGTGTAGTTCTCCCTCTAGTGGGGCCTCGTGTACGTTGTTGCCCAGGCCTCCTAGGAAAAGACTATGGGACCTCATGGTCCTAATTTGTGTCCTGGATGCCAGGATTTATCCCAACCCCCAGAAGATAGTTTGAGAAGGGGGCTCCTGCTATGGCAACCTCCAGTGCATCTGGCAGCAGCAGGTATGTGTCCCCTTGTTCCCAGGGGACATCACATAATACTGTCCCCCTTATGTGATCTCTGGTAGCATAGTGGCTAAGACACTTGCCTGCTAACCAGACGGCTGGCGGTTCAAACCCACCAGCCACTCCTCGGAAGGAAGGTTGGGCAATCCTACTTCTGTAGTGATACTGCCTCGGAAACCCAAGGAGGGGTCGCTATGAGTCGGGTCTGACTCGACGGCACATAACAACAACATTATGTGATCAATCCCCGGGTTCCACCAAGGAGCTGTGTGCCTTGGTGTCTGAAATTCAGTCGGCTGGTGTCACAGATGCAAATGATAATTGGTACAAGGATTCTGAGTGTCATTAATAGTGAGTGGGGGACACTAGTGGACAAGAACGAATGTTCCTCTTATGCACATGCATCGATATAACTCCAGAGACTTATGGCTGTGCAGCATGGATGTTCCAGAAGTGCTTGGGAACCCCCAAACCCATGTCTCCCTGGAGCTTTGGTAATCAGCCGAGCTACTCATCTAAAGGTTTCTGGATTCTCATCATGTTGCTGGCCCGCTGGCCCCAAGACTTGCTGGCATGGCTAAAGGGTAAGGCTGGAGAGAGTGGAGATACCATTGCTTGACTCATGGCATTGCTGACCCAGACAGCCTGCCTTTTGCCTCAGATGAAAACGATCTTCTTTGCTTAATGCATTTCCTGCCTCTGATGCAAGGCTGCCCTTCCCTGGGCATACAGAATGATGCTGCAGTCAGGGAAGTTGCCCAACTTAGTTTTCTGAGGGGGGAAAAATATTTTATTTTGAACCCTTTTCAAATGATTGCATTAGGATTGCTATTTTTGACGTAAGTATGAACCTGTGAACCCTTCATGAGCATGATAACAAGCACCCTCCCCCAACACACACCTTCTCTCAGGCCCTTGGAATTTCCTGGGCTCCCCAGACCTCTAGGCAACTGCTGGTTTCCTCTTTTTTCATGATAGATTAGTTTCTATTTTCTAGAAGTTTATATGACTGAAAACATAAGATGCTGAGTCTTTCCCGTGGTTCTTTCAGACTACATAGTTCTCTTGAGATGGAGCAGTGCTGCTTCTGTGACTGTTTGGTTCTTTTTATTGCTGAGTAGTAGCCTTTTCTGTGTATATGCTGGCATTTGTTGATCCATTCGTCTGTAAATGGACGTTTGAGTTGTTTCCAGTTTTGGCTGTTGCAAATAAATATGTTATGAACATAGACACACATTTCACTATGTGTATCTCTATTATTTCTCATGCTTATATCTAGAGGGCAATGTACTCATCCAGGTTAGGTGAACGTGTGACTTTTTAAGAAACTGCCTCGCTGTTACTTAAAGTGGTCAGATCTTTTTACGTTCCCACTGACTGTGAGAAAGAATTCCAGTTCCTCTACTTATCTTGGCAGTACCTGTTCTGGCCAGTGTTCTTAATTTTAGCTGTTTGAATAGGTGTGTGGTTTTAATTAACTGTACTTTAATTGTGGTTTTAATTGCATTTCTCTAGTGATTAGGGAACACTTTTTAAATAATTCTTTAATATGTTTTGGGTGAGAGGAAAATTGTGCAGATTAGAGCAGGATTCCATATATACTGCCCCACCCACACATACAGTTTCTCTTGTTAACATCATTCCTGTGGTACACTTGTTCCAGTTGATGGACCAGGACTGACACATGATTTATTTAAAGGCTATACAGGTATGTCTCACTTCACTGTGCAGATACTGCATTTGTGACAAACGGAAGGTTGGTGATAACCCTGTGTTGAGCAAGTCTGTTGGTGCCATTAGCTAACTTTGTGTCTGTTGCATTTTGGTCAATCTCACGTATTTCAGACTTTTTCATCGTGCTGTTACATACTTAATACACCACAGTATAGTGTCAACATAACTTTTATGTGCACTGGGAAACAAAAAAATTTGTGTGACTTGCTTTATCGCGATACTCGCTTTATTGAGGTAGTTTGGAACCAAACCACACTGTCTGAGGTATGCTTGTAGTTTGCATCAAGGAGCCCTGGTAGAACAATGGTTAAATACTGGGCTGCTAACTGAAAGTTTGGTGGTTCACCACCCTGCTGCTCTGTGGGAGAAAGAATGGCGATCTGCTCCCTTAACGATTACAGCCCAGGAAGCCCTGTGGTGCAGTTCTCCTTTGTCACGTGGGGTTCCTATGGGTCAGAATTGACTTGAGGGCACCCTTCAGTGTAGTTTGCATCAGGGTTCACAGTCTTTTGTACCGTCTGGGTTTTGACCAATGCAAAATGTCTTCTGTCTATTACAGTATCAGAATAGTGTCATAGAATAACTGCTATAAGAATAAAAGGAGTCCTGGTGGTATAGTGGTTAAAGCACTCAGCTGCTGACTGAAGGATCAGCAGTTTGAACCCACCAGCCACTCTTTAGGAGAAAAATCGCAGGCTGTTCCCATGAAGATTGGCAGCCTTGGAAACACTATGGGGAAGTTCTACGCTATCCTGTAGGGGTGAAGTGAGTCAGAATCCACTCTACTGCATGGGTTTGGTGTTTGGCCCTAAGAATGTGTTCTGCTGAGGGCACTGAATGCCACATTAGAGCAGTGAAAGGTTCCCAGATGTGAAGCCAGCCCACTAGGGAGTGAGCCAGCCATGAACAAACCTCTTGTGTGACCTCGTGAAAGTCACATCATTCCTGAGGCTCCACTCCCTCATCCACGTGATAGCAGTTCCTACTTCAGGGTTTTGTGAAGATTAATAGAAGTATGTTTTATGACTTTTATGAATCCTCCCACACACGCAAAGTAAATGCCACACACCTCCGTGTCCCAGTCTGTTAGCAGAGACGGGGTTTGAGCCCAGGTCTCCGTGGTATCCCACATTCCTCATTACATCACAGTGACCTTTCAGTGGTTGTGATGGGAGGCATCTCAGTAACTTACTGTGAAATGCGTCTTGCCACCCTGAACAAGCTTCTGTGGGTGTGGGCAGAGGAGCAGTGCCATCATCATTCACCTCAGGAGAAGAGGCAAGAGGTGCTGGAGACACGTCACATACTGTTGCTCGAATAACTTCTTGTACAAAGATCAGCACAAGGCTGGTCCCTATGAAGTGGAGGTTAAAGATGTCCCAAATGTCCAACTTTTCCAGACAGCTGTACCACTCCATCATCTCTGACATTAACTCCTCCTCCTCTCAGTAGTCTCCCTCCTGTCTTAGGGTTTCATATTTAGTTGTAACATCTCACAGAACTCAAACTCCCAAGGAAATGGCTCATGTGGTGATGGAGGCTCGGAGGCTGGCAGGCTAGTAAGTCCTACTCTTGTGGTTGTGGCGAACCAAAGTTGGAGGGTCAGATGACTGGCTGCTATCTCAGGACCAGGAGTGAGGTGATGACAAGCCAAATGCAGGACTGGGGCAAGAGAGAACTTTCCCAGAGCATTCACACATACACCTTCAAGGAAAGTAAGGGTGGTGATGAGTCACATCTTCCAGAAAGGTGGGACTCCATGCATCCCACCCTAAACAGGCATAGAGACTAGGATTTACATTCATTACAGAATGGAGGACAATGGCTAGAACAGCCATAGTAAGCAATCCACTGTACTGCAGGCCCTCTCCAGCCTCTGAAAGAATTCTTTATAGCCCTATTCAGACCTGAGGAGATGGAAGCCAAGGGCTTTGCTCAAGGTCACAGCCTCTAGAAGGACCCTTCAGAGTCCTCACACTGGTCTTGGTCCAACGATCCCAAGAAGTCACCTATTTCAGTAATAGCACCCTGGGCCCCTGTGGTGGTTGCCAAGGCTGCATTTTTGACTGCATCAGAAGACAGTGCTGCAGCTGGGCAGGAGCAGCTCCGGACACAGCACATGGATGGCTCTGGAGGAAGCTCCTGCACAGGCTGCGTGCTTGGGCTAGGTGAGGTCAGAGCAGAAGGAGCATGAATGAGCTTGCAGGCCCTGTGCTCGCCACTGCTATCCACTTCATTATTCCTCTGGACACGTGGGAGCGGTGGCTGTCCTGGCCGTGCACTCCAGTTGTGCACATTGCCCAAGTCCACATAGGTGGAGCTAGGGGTGAGATAGCTGCTCGGGGTCTCCAGTCTGGGACCCATCAGTGAGGAAAGGGTGTCCAGAACAAGCCTGCCAGGCTTAAGTCTGTCATACTGCTCTCCTGCCCCTCTGACCTCAAGGCCCTCTCTCCAGCAGCTCAATGAGCCCCTTGCCCAAATACCCTGCAGATGTCCCACACACACCTTCGGTGCCAGAGGCCCCAACTCCTCTGGATACCGCATACTCGCCACAGGAATGACGGGGACACCAGGCCAGGATCCTCAATTTCTTCTGCCAACCCGGACTACCAATGCACTGCACCCCAACAGCTCCAGGGGCTTTCAGGCTCTAGTGGCAGGAGTGAGCATCTCCTCCAGTAAACCCAAACCTTCCTTCCTGGACTGCATCACCACTGCCTGGACACCGCCTCATCTCCACATGCAGTGAGATGGCCCATGGCCCTGCCAGTCTTCCTCCTAAATACTGCTGCAGGGTGTCCCTTCTAGTCTGTGTCCCCACAGCCAGTTGTCACACTGTCCCTGTAGTGGCTATTGGAGAAATTTTGCAGTAGACCCTCAGACCCTTGCCATCCCAGCCCCGTGGCCCCCTCCCCACCCTTGGCTTGGTCTTAGTTGTCCTTGAGGCCACCTGGACCCATGGGCCTGTGTGTCAGAGTAGAACTGCTCCATGTGGTTTTCAGGCTGTGACCTTTTGCAAGCAGATCGCTGGCCTGGTCTTCCGAGGCCCCTCTGGGTGGATTGGAACCTCCAACCTATCTCTGGTAATCTAGCACCTCACTGCCCACCCTTACCCGCCAGCACCTCTTGGCAAAATGCTGATCCCCCAAGCAATGGCTGCCCTTGCAAAAGAACAGAGCCTTCCCCCCTGGGACCCCAGCAACTGCCCAACTGGCCCTGTGCTCGTGGGGCCGCAGGCAGGTCCTCCCACCACGAGACTGCAGGTGGGTAATGTACCTTGGCCCCCTCTTGGTGGAGCGGAGTTGCTGTGCAATCTTGGCAGTGTAGATGTAGGCCACACCGAGAGGGACCGGCACAGGGCCAGCTGGACAAGGTGGGTCTAGACGAGCCTTCTGAGCCCTGGGAGGCCAGAGGGCCAGTGGGAGACAGCAGGAGCAGGGCTGCTGGAAGGGCCAGGATGGCAGGGAAGGGGGCGGTGATTGGAGGAGGGTGGATAGGCAGGGATCCCCAGAGGGAGGAGGACAGGGAACATGTGGGGCTGTAGGAATGGAGAAAGCACAGAGGTGCTAAGGGAGGAGAAGGGGGGTGTTGGAGATGGGGTGAGGATGTGGAGATTGAGCAGTGGGAAATGTCACCTCTTGTTGGTGTTGAGGAAACTCCTGGCTCGGAAACTCTGGACTTAGCACATAGAAAAGGAGCCACTGGTGGGGAGCGGGCAAGGACGCCACAGGTGGGACCCAAGGTGTGCACCCCCACGATGGAGGAGCACCGAGATCTGGGGGGCTGGTAAGGACCCTGTGTCCACATGGGATGAGGGTGACCTACCTAGAGAGGAGACAGTAGGAGGGATGGGAGCCTGGAGCCCTTGATCCCAGCTCCACACTTCTGCAGTCAATGACCTCTGCCTGCCTTGTTTTCTGGTGAGTAAAATGGGTGTGCTGACAGAACCGTCTTCCACAAGTTGTGCAGGTCAGATGAGCTCATTCGTGTGGAGTACAGGGAGACTACCAGGTGTGTGGATCTCTTGGATTTTTGCATGAAATCTGGCTTTTAAATGTCAGTAGAATTGTGTGTGTGTGTGATTTGGGTGAAGATTTACAGAGCAAATTCACTTTCCATACAGCAGTTCACATACACTTTGTCTCATGACATTGACCACAGTTTACCACAATGCAACAGCTCCCCTCCCACTTCCTCCCCATGGTTACCTCTTCTCAGTGTCAATCCCTCCATGCACTCCTGCCCCCTGAGCTGTCTCCCTGTGCATAAGCAGCCCTTCTTTCTCCCATGATTGTTCTCTCCAAGGAGTGTATCTACCTGAGGTAAATGTTCAACTCATATGCCTATCTTTTGTTTGGCTGGAAACCACAGGTGTGGGTTCAATTCCAGACCTGAAGGGCAGTTAGGGGCCATAGTCTCAGTGGTTCCACCAGGCTCTATTGGACCAGCAAACCTGGTCTCCCCACCCCCCCTTTTTTTTTTCTCCAAATGATTTTGAGTTTTGTTCCACATTGTTCTCCTTCTCTATCAAGGATCTCCTACATAAATCCCCTTCCACATGGATGACAGTGGTAGCCGGGCACCATCTAGTTCTTCTGGTCTTATGGTTGTATAGGCTGCAGGTTGGATGGTGTACCAGTTACTAGGACTAATTGTTTCCATGAATTTTGGTTTTCTTCATTCTTCTTTGCTCTGGACGAGGAGAGACCCATCATTGCATCTAGATGGCAGCTTACTAGCTTTTAAGATCCCAGTCACTACTCGCCAAAGTAGAGGTGGAACAGTGTTTTGTATAGTATGTTATGTCAATTGAGTTTGATGTCCCCTGTGACTATGGTCCCAAGCCCACAGGTTTCAACTACTCAGTCCCTCTGGGTATCTGGCTGTGATCAAGCAGTGAAATGTCAGTAGAATTTTTATGTTTAATGTTGTTAGTTGCCCTCCTCCAGTTGATTCTGACTCATGGCGGCCCCCTGTGTACAGATTGCTAGGCCTCTCTTTTCAGGTGCCTCTGAGTGGGTTACAGCCACCAGCCTTGGGCTAGTGGTCCAGTGCTTAACCTTTTTTGGGTCTTTTGGGCAGGTGTCTGGTGTTAGTCGTTCCAGATTAGGGTTCCTGCTCCATCCCACCCACTCTCCACCATCTGCAAATGTTCCTATGGGCTTACCACCTCCAGGCAGGAGGTGTCTCCATCCAACCTGCGGATAGGGTTCTCTCCAAGATAGGCTCCTGCCCTCACACCTGGTCCAAGAGCACCGTGTGTGTGTGTGTCTCTCACACACCAAACTTTCTAGCAAGTCCACTTGTGCTTTTGTGTCTCCACACTTGCTATGTTGAGGCAGTCCAGTGTTGCTGGACTCTAGTATTCTAGAGTTCTACACACCGTGGACTGCCACAAGAACAACAACAAAAAAATCTTACCTGGAAGGATGCTCCTTAGAAGCCAGGATGGCAAGACATTGCCTCATGTGCTTTGAGCATGTTACCAAGAAGGACCAGCTCCCTGGAGAAGGACATCATGCTTGGTGGAGGGGCAGAGAAAAAGAGGAAGACCCTCAATGAAATAGACTGACACAGTGGCTTCCATGATGGGCTCAAGCATAGCAGTGATTGTGAGGATGTCATACGTCTGGGCAGTGTTTCATTCTGTTGTGCACTGGGTGACTAATGAGTCGGAATCAACTCGACAGCACTTACCTGCTTGAGAAAGGCACTGCATTTCTAGGTGTTGTTGCTCTTGCTAGTGGCTATCAAGTGGATGCTGACTCATGGTTACCCCATGTTTGCAGAAGTACTTCTCTAAAGGGTTTTCCAGGCTGTGACTTTTCAAGAAGCCTGCCTTCTAAGGTGCCTCTGCGTGGGTTTAAACTGCCCATCTTTTGTCTAGCAGTCAAGTGCTTTAACATTTGTGTCACCCATCTGCCACAACTATGTGTTAATAGAAGTGAAATGTGTGTCCATATCAACTTGTATATTCATGTTTGTAGCAGCATTATTTGTAACAACCCAAACAAAAAAGTAAGGAAGGTCTATTAGGTACAGATACAGACAAGTAATACATATATATACATATATACATATATATACATATATACATATATATACATATATATACATATACATACATATACATATATAT
>NW_006922197.1:1267858-1284808 GCF_000298275.1 Orycteropus afer afer
ATATATATATATATATATATATATATATATATATATATATGGATACGAATAAGATTAAACCTGGATCTCCCAAGCAAAAATTAAATGCAGGTTAGTCATTTATTTTTGAAGCATTACAAGACCAAAAATAAAGCAGTAATCACAGCACATTCCTTAATCTCATTTTCTTATATAAAGTCTACCTAGATGAACACTTTGGAGGGTGTTTTCAAAAAGAGGAATCAACTAAAAGGAGCTTGGGATAAATATTGAAAGTAATGGTGGGTGTATCAATAATAAATAAATTTGATAAATAAGCCCTACAAGTGAATGAGAGAAATCAACTCAGAAAGAGTACAAAATTTCTTGTGTGGACAGTTGAAACAACAACAACAAGTGTAATCTTAAGACAATCAGAAAAGGAAGTTAAAACTAAACTCACTGGATGGACTGTACCTTCTAAGCCTGATATGGTAAAGTGTTCCTTACACTATACAATTTAGTAAAGATTGTAAAGTAGACTGGTAGAGTCATTCTTGAGTTTGACCTTATACGTTAAATTTAAAATTGTGTGATTGGGGAGAAGAAATTCCTGTCTGTGATACATGAATGAATGTGTGTTTGGTTATGCCAGAAAACATGGCAGGAACATCTGTAGTAATACTATTTGTAATTGCTGTAAACACAGGAAAAGACAACAGGGCAGCCCTCAGTGTTTGCTGAGTGGGTGAATGCTGTAGTTACTAGTGCGAAAACAGGTGGCTCACATTACTGGCTTTTGCAGGGTATTAGTGATTTTCATCAGAGGATGCAGAGCTTTACCCAGACAATTTTTATTCTGCAAGGAGTCTGTCTGAAGATGCATTTTAATTGCATAAAAGACATGATGTTGTGCCATCAAGTCGATTCCAACTCATAGCAACCCCATGTGATAGAGTTGAACTGCCTCATAGGGTTTTCTAGCTTGTAATCTTTA
The DNA here is from genome assembly GCF_000298275.1 of Orycteropus afer afer. Lineage (NCBI taxonomy): Eukaryota > Metazoa > Chordata > Mammalia > Tubulidentata > Orycteropodidae > Orycteropus > Orycteropus afer. The sequence goes on from NW_006922197.1 coordinate 1,268,814, forward strand.
CAGAAGTAGATTGCCAAGCTGTTCTTCCACAGTGCCGCTGAATGGGTTCAGACCACCAACTTTGTGGGTCTTAGGCGAGTCCAAACTTGTGTGCCACCCAGAAACTTTTGGCATTACCTCATTAACATATCAGAAGAAACCCCCTAGTTTCAAATGGGTCAGCTTCACAGGTAGAGACTTAGGACTTCCACATCACTTTTTGGAGGACATGGTTCAGTCTGTAACAGTGTTAACACTTTAGTAAAAATACCAGGCAAAGCAAGGAACTGTAAACTGTGTTGTCAGTATGTCCAAACATTGCTTAACTTCTGGGGTAGAAAAACTATATTGGAAGGAAGGCATGGGCAGTTTCTGGGGTTCTGTTAGTATCTGTGATGGTTAAGGGTGTGTGTTAACTTGGCTGGACCATTCTAAATGGTTTAAGCGGTTGTAGCATGATCATCCCCTATACTGAGATCTGATGTAATCACCTTCATGATACGATGTTCTATGAGCAGCTAGTTGAAAGGGAGTTTCCTCAGGGGTGTGGCCGACTTCCAGTCTGTGTATGGTCATGCTGGGAACATTCCCTGACCTTCTGCTGGATCTGGATCCTGCATCTGGCTCATCATCTCCCAAGCTGAACCTGTGGTCTGCCGCATTGCCCGCCAATCTTGGAATTGTTGCTTTCGCAGCCCCTGAGCCAACAGTCTGCCATTTTGCCTGCCAATCTTGGATTCGTCATTTGCTGAAGCCAGCAGCTGCGTGAGTCAGGAGATGCCCCTAGCTTGATGTTTGACCTACAGACTTGGAACTTGCCAGCCACTGAAACTGTGTGGACCATTTCCCTGAGAGAATTATTTTCTCTCTCAATCTCTCTATAAGCTTCACTAGCTTTGCTTCTCTAGAGAACCCAGCCTAAAACATTTTTTTTTTTTTAACTTTGTATTGTGATTTTGGTGAAAGTTTACAGATCAAATCAGTTTTCCATTCAACAGTTAATACACAGTTTCATGATGTTGACTGTAATTCCTACAATGTAACTGCTCTCTAACAACTTCCTACCTGTGGTTACCTTTTCCCTGTGTCATCCTTTTCTGTGCATTCTTTCCCCCTGAGCTGTCTCCCTGTGTAAGTGCTACCCTTCTGATCTCCCATGGTTGATTGTTCTAAGGAATGCACCTCCCTGGTATTCACTTCATAGGTCTGTCTATTTTTTTGGCTGAAAGTTAAACCATGGGAGAATTCCAGACCCAGAGGGTGACTGGGAACCATAGTCTTAAAGGTTTCACCAGTTTGTATCAGGCCCATAATCCTGATCATTTCTATGATGTTGAGTTGTGTTACATATTTTTCTCCCACTCTATCTAGAATATCCAATTTTTACCCCTTTCCAAGTGGTCGGCCATGGTAGCCAGGCACCATCTAGTTCCGGTTACTATCCTGTTTCTTGACCTGAGCAATAAATGGGTGTTAACTTCAGAACTGGTTGTTAAACTGCAAGAGTACGTTTTATGTAAATGTATGTATTGCATCTTTCAAATGTTTTCACCACAATAAAAAGAAAGATAAAAAATGTATATAGGACTTAGGTTAAGAGGATACCCATAAGAACAAAAATGTCCATCTTAATGGAGAGACTGAATACCTGGTATATATTATGGAAAAAACAACCTGTTGCATTATGTTACATATGAAATTATCCAGAAAGAGAGAGCAATTCATGTAAAATTATAATTGTTTGAAAACTAAAAACCTCAAATCAAGTGAAAAAAATAAATCCAAATATGGAATTACATGTAATTATACCTATTTAAGAAACACTTCAAAATACAGAGAAATTGAAACTCATGTTGAAAAAAAAGTGGGCATGAATAATATTTTTAAAATACTGAGGTTTTGCATTACTCAAAAAAGTGGAAACTGTGTCCCTGTATCATGGAACAATTGCTGCTGCTGTTAGCTGTTTTGAGTTGATTCCCACTCATGACGACCTCATGTGTGCAGAGTAGAACTTGCCCCATAGAGTTTTCTAGGCTATAATCTTTATGGGAGCAGATTGCCATGAGTTGTAATTGTCTTGAAGGCACATAAAAACAACAAGCATGCCAGAGAAAACTTCACAGGAAGATATTTTTTCCAGAGACATTATGCTTCTCACCAAGACTGCCAGGGGAGCTGCTGAATACTCGATGTTACTGGACGCTGCAGGTGCCGAGCACTGGAGAAGTCCCATGGGCTGCAGGAGCCCTGCCTGTGAGAGGCTGCACCTGCTGCTGCAGAATCCTAGTGCAGGGAAACCAATTCAAGTCAGGAAGCTCAATTATTTCTTCCTGCAATGCCTCACTTTCACCCTCTACAGACAAAGCTTCTGGACTAGCAGTCAGAGAAAAAGTATTTAAAGGGCCCAGATTGATTCTTGCCAGGCCTTCCTTTTGAGATGGAACCTTTGAGCAGCCAAGCGCGTTAATTGTTTGCACCATCCAAGGGCTCCCGGAACGATAACCTGCAGAGTTGATTTCATGATAAAAGTACTCTTAAAGCCACAAAGGTCAATACTACTACACAATCCTGCAATGACAGTAGTAATCTAGAGAGGATAAACAGGCACACAAGCTGGACGGGTGGGAAGGCAAATGGTACTACACTAACAAACATACACGTTTGGCAGCAAACTTACTACTGTCGAGCTGGATCCAACTCATGGTGACCCCTCCTTGGATTTCCAAGGCAGTATCACTATGGAATTAGATTTGCCCAACCTTCCTTCTGAGGAGTGACTGTTGGGTTTGAACTGTCAGCCTTCTGGTTAGCAGTCAAATGCCTTAGGCACTACACCACCAGAACTCCCAGTAATGTAGAGAAGATAAATAGGTACACAAGCTGAACAGGGGTGGAAAGACAAAGGGGATTACACTAATATACATATATAGGTTTGACAGGATATTTCTACCCATGTATTTATATGTGATGCAAATATATCCATGAATATAGCAGCATATACAGGAGGCAAAGTTAAGAAAACTTTTTTGCCGTAACCAAACACCTTGATGTAATGAGTCACTGGGGCTGGGTGCTCAGGACCATAGTCTCAGGGAACACTAAGGTCAACTGACATAACACAATCCACAAAAAGAAAAAAAATGTTCTACATCCTGCCTTGGTGAGTAGCCAGCTAAGGAACAACTATTGGCTTTCAGCTCTCTAGAGCAAATAAGAGAGAAGAAAAAGATTTCACCCTCTACAGACAAAGCTTCTGGACTAGCAGACAGAGAAAAAGTAAAGGGCCCAGATTAATTTTTACAGAGCAGGCAAAAAGGGTGGGTTTGGAGCTGTCATGCAATAAATCAGTAACTAACCACTCAAAGACACAATCCAGCTTGCAACCTGGATTCAGAAGAGGATGTGGAACGAGTGATATCATAGCTGATGTCAGATGGATCTTGGCTCAATGCAGAGAAAACCAGAAAGATGTTGACTTGTGTTTCATTGACTATGCAAAAGCATTTGATTGTGTGGATCATAACAAATTATTAACAACATTGAGAAGAAGGGGAATTCCAAAAAACTCAATTGTACTCACAAGGAACCTATACGTAGACCAGGAGGCTGTTGTTTGAACAGAACAAGGGGACACTGCATTGTTTAAAATCAAGAAGGGAGTGCAGCAGGGTTGTATCCTTTCACCATACTTACTCAATCTACATGCTGAGCAAATAATCTTGAGAAGCTGGACTATATGAAGAAGAACGTGGCATCAAGATTGGGGGAAGAATCGTTAACAACCTGTGCTAGCTGATGACACAGCTTTGCTTGCTTAAAGTGAGGATGACTTGAAGTACTTACTGATGAAGATTGAAGAGTGTAGTCTGCAGTATGGATTACATATCAATATAAAGAAAACAGAAATCCTCACAACTAGACGTATAAGCAGCATCATGATAAATAAATAAAAGATTGAGGTTGTCAGAGACTTCTCATTGCATGGTTCTACAGTTGATGCCAATGGAAGCAGCAGTCAGGACATCAGACGACATATAGCACTGGGCAAGTTGGCTACAAAAGATCTCTTTCAAGTGCTGAGGAGCAAAGATGTCTCCTTGAGGACCAAGGTGTGCCTGACACAAGCCATGATATTTTCAATTGCCTCATACACATGTGAGAGCTGGACAATGAATAAAGAACACTGAAGAAGAATTGGTGCTTCTGAGTTGTGGTTCTGGGAAAGAATGCAGAAAGTACTGATGACTGCTCAAAGAACTAACAAATATGTCCTGGAGGGAAGTGCAGCTGGAATGCTCCTTGGAAGCAAGAATGGCCAGACTTTGCCTCACTTTGGTCATGTTGTCAGAAGGGACCATTCCCTGTAGAAGGATATCATGCTTGGTAAGGTGGAGGGTTGACGAAAGAGGTGAAGGCCCTCAATGTGATGGGTTGACACAGTGGCTGCGGTAATGGGCTCAAGTATAGCAGGGAGTGCAGAGCTGGCACGGGACTGGGTGGTGTTTCATTCTGCTGTGCATAGGGTCGCCATGAGTCAAAGACAACTTGATGGCACCTAACAAAAAACAACAAAGGAAACAATTAGTTCAAAGGACTAATTGACCATGTGAACCCAAGCCTCCATGACACTAAGACCAGAATAACTCAATGGTGCCTGTCTACCACTGCTGACAGCTCTGAAAGGGATCACAGTAGGAGGGCTCAGAGTGGGAGAAAGAAATGAACAAAACTCAAAATCATTTAAAAAAAAAGGCCAGGCTGACAGGTCTGATGAAGACTGGTGGAGCATCCATGACTACGGTCCTTAGACACCCTTCAGCTAAGAACTGAACTGAATACTCATGGTTCAGATTTCAGCCAAATGATAAACAGGTAAAGGTGAACACCAGGAAGATATGCACTCATTAGAACAATCAACCATATGTGATCAGGAGGACCACATTTGCCCAGGGCTAAAGATTACAGTCTGCAGTATGGATTACACCTCAACATAAAAATCCAATAAGCAGCATTGTGATAAATGGAGAAAAGACGGAAGTTGTCAAAGACTTCATTTTACTTGGGTCCACAATCAACACCATGGAAGCAGCAGTCAAGAAATCAGATGTATTGCACTGGGCAAATCTGCTGCAAAAGACAAAGTACTGAAGAGCACAGATGTCTCCTTGAAGACTAAGGTGTGCCTAACACAAACCATGGTATTTTCAGTCACTTCATATGGATGTGAAAGCTGTACAATGAATAAAGAATACTGAAGAGTTGATGCTTTTGAGTTGTGGTGGTGGCAAAGAATACTGAAAGTACCATGGACTGCCAGAAGAACTAACAGATCTATCCTCAAAGAAGTGCAGCCAGAATGCTCTTTGGAAGTGAGAATGACCAGGCTTTGTCTCACCTACTTTGGTCATGTTGTCAGAAGGAACCATTCCCTGGAGAAAGAGCTTATGCTTAGTAAAATGGAGGGTCAATGAAAAAGGGGAAGGCTCTCAACGAGATGGCTGACACAGTGGCCGCAATGATGGGCTCAGATATAGCAAGGATTGTGAGGCTGGCATAGGACCAGGCAATGCTTTGTTCTGTTGTACATAGGATTGCTATGAGTTGGAACTAACTCGACAGCACCTAACAAGAACAACAAAGCTATGAAGGCAGGAAGAAGTAAGAGAGGACAATGGGAATTGGAAACAAGTGGGAAGAGAGGTGTTACACTATGGAGATTGCAATAAATTTTGCAAAACAAAATGTGTATTGTTGAAAGGAAAACAAATTTGCTCTGTAAACTTTCACCCAAATCACAATATAAATAAATGTACTTATTTTGAGGGCCATTCAATACTACACACTTTGAATGTAACCAATGGTTAAAAATGTTGAATTTGTAAGTTGTAATAAAATAGTATATTCACTTGCATTGAACCAAGTCAGTCATGGAAAGCTATAGTGATGATTTCATCCACTTAATTTAAACTTTTCATTAGGTTGTTCAGAATTCTTGTTTGATACTGGAGAACCCATCAGAAACAGGCACCCTGTACCATATCCTGCAACACTCACAATCACCCTCTTAACTCTGGGCACACTGATACCTGTTGGTTGCTTGAAGACTTGTTTTGTTCTTGCTTGCCATCAAGTCGATCCTGAATCAAAGCAACCCAGTGTGTGCAGAGTAGTACTGCCCCATACGGTTTCTTGTCTGTAGTGTTTTTTTCTTTCTAATAATAATGTGTTTTTGGTGAAGGTCCCCATTCAGCAATTTCTATACAAGTTGTTCACAATGCATGAACATTCTCATTTCCATTTGGTGGTTCTGTTTCCATGGATCTAGTTTCCTACAGTCTTACATTTTCATCTTTATTTTAAAGTAATTGATAACTGGTCTTAATGAAAAACTACAAGTCTGTTTAAAATTTAAAAAAAAAAATGGTACTGCATAAAAGCATTATGCAAAAAGGTGGAATGAAAAGGTTTCTGACAAAGTCTCCAAGGACCTGCACAGTTACAGAGTTGAATAAAGGGAAGAAAACACAAGGAACATGGTACAGCTGGAGTATTTTTGATTGGTTAACATTTACAAAGTCTCAGGAGCCAACACTTGGTTGACCACCTCTGCTAGGGTTCCTTCCTTTTTCAGTATGGCTCTAAGTGACAGCATTTGGCTGACAACTAAAGTCACGTTTTCTGGTATTGACATTGGCAGCCTGTGCTATATGGAGTTACTTTTGCATTCTAGTGGTGAGTGCTGTTGAAATATAAACTCAAAGAGGTTTTTTTTTTTAAGCTTTTATTGTGAACACATAACACACCAAGACATTCATCAGCATAACAACTTCCACATTTACAGCTCAGGGACACTGATGACATTTTTCATGTTGTGCCACCGTTATTGCTATCCTTTTCCAAAATATTCCACCACTATTAGCATAAACTCAATGCCCTGCAACCAAAAGTAAAAGTTTTTTGAAGGAACAGGATGGTTTCAAGTTAAACTGGCAAGTGCTGTAATGCTGAAGGAGAGAAAAAGTTATGATAAAGAAAAGTTGTAATTTTCTCTTTATTTAACATCAGCTATTTTAATAATAACTTGGGTTAGACAAAGATTTGGAAGATTACAAGTACAGTTGAGGGGGTTATTTTCTTAGAATCATCTTAGTCCATAAAGTCGCATGTTTATTACACCCACACCAGTCAAATAATCGCCTCTTAATATCGACTATGTGCTCACCTACAAGTAGAGTGGACAAAACCACATTTTTCTGTAGGAACTGCTTGTATCTAGGTTAAAGATACAGTGCAAAAATATTCACAGAAATGACACTATATTGCATGACAGAAAAGCACAAAATGGAGTCACTTTAGGAGAAGGAGGGATAAGACCTAGACCCTAGCCAGAAATTTCAGTTCTATCAAGAGCCTTAATCTTGGAATGCTCTCTCTGTTTTCTATAGGTGATTCTTAAAAAGAGAGTAGTACTTATGGGTGATTTTTTTTTTTTTAAAGCCAATTTCTTATTTAGCAACAAGGGGACCTTGGGCTAATTTCACTTCAAGGTTTGAAGAATAACTCAGGGCCATCATCTCACGGACTCTTCCACTCTCAACCACTCCAATAAGCTTTGTTATCATTTATTTTTTATTTTAGGAATTTGGGGTTCTCCACATTCTTGGCTGTAATCTAATGTGAGCAGATCATCTGGTCTTTTCTCCCTTGGGATCACTGGATGGATGCAAAATACCAAAGTTTTGGTTAGCAGCCAAGTGCTTAACCATTCACTGCTCCACCAGGGCTGCTCCTCCCAACAGTGTGCCTGGCCCGTCACAGGCACTCACATAGTATAGTTATCAGTATGTTTCATGCAGGGAATAGAAAGCATATAGCTACATATGCAGATTACTCAAAAAATTGTGGTTTTTTGAACAGGCAAAAAAAAAAAAAAAGTCTAGAGACATGGGTGTCACTAATGATGAGCACAAAAGGGCTGAATGTTGAAAAACATGATGCCACAAACACAGACATGTCCACCAGCCACTGGTATGGAGTCAAAATTAGAGTCAAAGAGTCAAAATGGAAGACAGTAAGTAATGGAAGACAGTAAAAAGAGACAAACATGCCCACCAGGATAAGGATGTTGTGTGTGGCTCTGTCCTCATGGGAAGGTCTGGGCAAGCATCTGTTGCTGTGAATGTGTTGGACTCGCTGCTTGTGTCTGTGCAGGACAAAGACCATGGAGCCACTGGTCCAGACCTTGAAGCCCAAATGTATCACATCAATGGAGGAGAACATGGTGGCATGAAGATTATTTATCAGTTTATCCAGGATAGGTAGAGAACAGTAGCTAAAATTTCTTATACCTGTGTTTGTGCTATTTTGTGGCCCATTCACTGTCAAAGGAAGTAAGACATTTAACAAGACATGCAGAATCCAGCAGAGGAAACAGCAGAAGCCAATGCACTTTGTTGACCTCATTCTGAGCATCATCCACTTAGAGAAGTTGGGACAAAGCTTAATGGCCTGGAAACCACTTAGGTGGCATGTAGTGCGGAGGGAAACCCCTCTGCCCACTCTGTGCAAATAGAAGACTAGTTTGCATCCCCCATCACAGAGGAAAAACTTTAGTCCAAAAGCTGCCATAGTCTGAGGAATCCCTTTAGAAAAAAGTACCAGGGAGTTGGCCAGGACCAGTTGGCTGAGAATCGTCTCAAGGTCTCAACACATGTCCAGTAATCAAATTGAAGTTATAAAGACCAAGAAGAAATGAGTTTCCCAGGATCCCAGCTGCCATCTGAGTGAGGAAGAGAATCCCCTTTTGCACATTGTCAGAAACCATCACATCAATATCTGCCGGATGCTGATTTTAATCAAATCTAGAGGAATGAGTAGAGGGACAGAAAACGGTTACCATGGTTGCAGGTCATTTCCATGGTTTAAGCCCTGGTGGCGCAACAGTTAAATGCTCTTCTAACCAAAAGTTTGGCAGTTGTCACCCCACAGTTATGTGGTTGTTAGGAGCTGTCGAGTTGTCTCCGACTCAGTGAACCTATGCACAGCAGAATGAAACACTGCCCAGTCCCGTGCCAGCTCCGTGATCCCTCTATACTTGAGCCCATCACTGCAGCCACTGTGTCAATCCATCTCATTGAAGGCCTTCCCCTCTTTCATCAACTCTCCACCTTACCAAGCGTGACATCCTTCTCCAGGGAATGGTCCCTTCTGGTAACATGACCAAAATAGGTTAGGCGAAGTCTGACCATTCTCACTTTGAAGGAGCAGTCTGGCTGCACTTCTTCCAGGACAGATTTTTTCGATCTTTTAGCAGTCCATGGTACTTTCTGCATTTTTGCCAGCACCACAACTCAAAAGCATCAGTTCTTCAGTCTTCCTTATTCATTGTCCAGCTCTCACGTGCATATGAGGTGATTGAAAATATCATGGCTTGTGTCAGGCACACCTGAGTCCTCACGGAGACATCTTTGCTTCTCAGCACTAGAAAGGGGTGCTTTGCAGCTGACTTGTCCAGTGCTGTATGTCATCTGATGTCCTGACTACTGCTTCCATTTGCATTGATTGTAGAACCAAGCAATGAGAAATCTTTGACAACTTCAATCTTTTCTCCATTTATCACGATGCTGCTTATAGGTCCAGTTGTAAGGACTTTTGTTTTCTTTATATTGAGATGTAATCCATACAGCAGACTAGTCTTCAATCTTCATCAGTAAGTGCTTCAAGTCATTCTCAATTTCAGCAAAGTTATGTCTTCAGTGTATCACAGGTTGTTAATGATTCTTCCTCCAAACTTGATGCCACGTTCTTCATATAGTCAAGATTCTCTGATTATTTCCTCAGCATATAGATTGAATAAGTATGGTGAAAGGATACAACCCTGACACACTCCTTTCTTGACTCTAAGCTATGCAGTGTCCACTTGTCTCGTTTGAACGACAGCCTCCTGGTCTATATACAGGTTCCACATGAGTACAATTAAGTGTTCTGGAATTCCCATTCCTCTCAATGTTGTCAATAATTTGTTATGATCCACAGAATCAAATGTTTTTGCACAGTCAGTGAAACAAGTAAACATCTTCCTAGTATTCTTTCTTTGAGCCAAGATCCATCTTACATCAGCAATGATATCCCTTTGTCCATATTCCTTCTGAATCCAGCTTGTACCTCTGGAAGTACTCTGTCAATATAGTGCTGTAACTGTTTTTGAATTATCTTCAGTAAGATTTTACTTGTGTGTGATATTAATGATATTGTTTGATAATTTCCACATTCTGTGGGATCACCTTTCTTGAAATGGGTACAAATATGGATCTCTTCCAGTCATTTGGCAAGGTAGCTGTCTTCCAAATCTCTTGGCATACTCAAGTGAGTGCCTCCAGTGGGGCATCCGTTTGTTGAATCATCTCAATGGGTATTCTGTTAATTCCTGGAGCCTTGTTCTTGATTAATTCGTTTAGTGCACCTTTGACTTTTTCCTTCAATACCATTGGTTCTTGATCATATGTCGCCTCCTGAAATGGATGAACATTGACCAGTTCCTTTTGGTAGAGTGACTGTTTATGCCTTCCATCTTCTTTTGATGCATCCTGCGTAATTTAATATTTTGCCCGTAGAGTCTTTCAATATTGCAACTCAAGGCTTAAGTTTTTCCCTCAGTTCTTTCAGTTTGAGAACTGTTGAGCACTTTCCTCCCTTTTGGTTTTCTAACTCTAGGTCTTTGTACATTTCATTATAGTAATTGGATTTGTCTGCTCAAGTCACTCTTTGACATCTTCTGTTCACCTCTTTTATCTTGTCATTTCTTCCATTTGATTTAGCCACCCTCTGCTCAAGGACAACTTTCAGAGTCTCTTCTCACATCCATTTTGGTCTTTCCTTCTTTTCTCGTCTTTTTAATGACTTCTTGGTTTCTTCATGGATGATGTTCTTGATGTCATCCTACAATTCTTCAGGTGTTCAGTCATTGGTATTCAGTGCATCAAGTCTGTTCTTTAGATGGTCTCTAAATTCAGGTGGGATATATTCAAGGTCTTATTTTGGCTCTTGTGGACTTGTTTTAATTGTCTTCAACTTCAAGTTGAACTTACATATGAGCAGTTGATTGTCTGTTCCACAATCAGCTCCTGGCCTAGTATTGGCTGAAGATATTGAGCTTTTCCATTGCCTCTTCCACCAAACCAAAAACCAAACTCAGTGACATCAAGTCATATCTGACTCATAGTGACCCCTCTTTGGGTTTCCAAGGTGGTGTCTCTATAGAAGTATATTGCCCAACTTTCTTTCTGAGGAGTGGCTTGTGGGTTTGAACCAGCAGCCTTCTGGTTAGCAGTCAAATGCCTTAGGCAGTACGCCACCAGATGTAGTTAATTTGATTCCTGTGTACTTCATCTGGTGAAGTCCATGTTTATAGTTTCCATTTGTGTTGTTGAAAAAAGGTATTTGCAATGAATAAGTCATTGGTCTTGCAAAATTGTGTCATGTAGTGTCCACCTTTATTTCTTTCACCAAGGCCAAATTTTCCAACTACCAGTGATTCTTCTTTGTTTCCAACTTTTGCATTCCACTCACCAGTAATAATTAACATATATTAATTGCACGTTTCGTCAGTTTCAGACTGCAGAAGTTGATAAAAATCTTAAATTTCCTCCTCTTTGGCTTTGGTGGTCGTTGCATAAATTTGAATAATAGTATTAACTGGTTCTCCTTGTAGGCATGTGGGTATTATCCTATCAGTGACAGTGCTGTAGTTCAGGAAAAATCTTGAAACATCCTTTTTGATGATGAATGCCACACCATTCTTCATTTTCATTCCTGGTATAGTAGATCATATGGTTGTCTGATTGAAAATGGCCCAAACCATTCCATTTCAGCTCAGTAATGCCTAGGATATCAATCTTTATGCATTCCATTTCATTGTTGACAACTTCCAATTTTCCTAGATTCATACTTCGTACATTCCATGTTCCAATTATTAATGGATGTTTACAGCTGTTGCTCCTCAATTTGAGTCATGCCACGTTGCAAATGGAGGTCTCAAAAGCTTTAGTTTATCCATACCAGTAAGGTTGATTCTACTTGGATGACACACCTCTTTCCCAGTTGTATTTTGGGAGCCTTCCGACCTAAGGGGCTTGTCCTCCTGCACTATATCGGATGTTGTTTCTGGGCTGTTCACACAGTTGTGCAGTAATGTATCAGACAGTATTTCTCTGCTATTCATAAGGTTTTCCCTGGCCAATTTTTTGAGAAGTGGATGGCCTCTTCCTTCTTCCTAGTCTGTCTCAGTCTGTAGGCTGGGTTGAACCTGTGCACCATGTGAAACCCTGCTGGTGTTTGAAATAGTGGTGGTACAGCCCGAAGCCTCACAGCAACATGCAAGCCACCACAGAATGACAAACTGGCAAAAAAAGTATTCTCCCTTAGCGGTTCAAAACCTCTCCACCTTCCCATTGCCTCAATCCCTGCCACTGCTGCTTTCTCTGTCTTATGCCCCTGGCTTGCCTTTCCTTTCAGTAAAGACTATACCCAATAAGAAACTATGAGGGCAATTCTGCTGTTTCATACTGGGTCACTATGAGTAAAAAAACGACTGGCTGGCACCCAACAACAAGCTGACACAATTTTTATACTTTAAATAGACACTAAGAATTTGTGCTAATATATCCAAATGTTATGTGTTGCTATTGATTTTAGGTGCCATTAAGGCAATCTGTGACTTATTGACAACTCCATGAAACAGAGTAGAACTGCCCCCATAGGGTTTTCTAGGCTGTAATCTTTAAGGCCACCACTTGTCTGTCAGTTTGTCATACTGGCTTGTGTGTTACTGTGATGCTGGAAGTTATGCCACAGGTATTTTAAATTCCAGCAGGTTCACCCATGGTGGACAAGCTTTTGTGAAGCTTCCAGACTAAGGCAGACTAGGAGAGAGTATCTGATGATCCATTTCTGGAAATTTGTCCAGTAAAAGCATGGATAACAGCAGAATATTGTCTGATGTAGTGCTGGAAGGAGAGTGCCTCAAACTGGAAGGCACTCAAAATACTACTGGGCAAAAACTGCCTTCTCAAAGTAGAATCAACTTTAGTGATGTGGATGGAGTAAATCTTTCAGGATCTTCATTTGTTGATGTGGCACATCTTAAAATGAGAAGAAACAGCTGCAAGCATCCACTAATAATCAGAATAGGGAATCAGAATGAAGTATGTATGTAGGAAAATTGGATATCAGAAATGAAATGGAAAGTGTAAAATCAATGTCCTAGACAGTAGTGATCTCAAGTGGACTGGCATTGGCCATTTAGAATGAGACTATGCCAGGAATCACCAATTGAAGAGGAATGGTGTCACATTCATTGTCAAGAAGAACATTTGTAGATCTATCGTGAAGTACAGTGCTGTCAATGGTAGGGTAATATCCATACTCCTACAAGGAAAACCAGTTAATATGACTGTTACTCAAATTTAAGCATGTACTACTAATACCAGAGAGTTCTGGTAGCGTAGTGCCTAAGGCACTTGACTGCTAACCAGAAGGCTGGTGGTTCAAACTCTCCAGTCACTCCCTGGGAGGAAGGTTGGGCAATCTACTTCCATAGTAATACTGCCTCAGAAACCCAAGGAGGGGTTGCTATGGGTTGGATCTGACTCCACGGCAATGGCTGCCTTTGCCTTTGTTTTACTATTGCCAAGTTTGAAGAAATTAAAGATTGTTCCCAGCGTCTGCTACCTGAAATTGATCAAACATGCAATCAAGATGTATTGAGAATTTCTGGTAACCAGAATTCAAAAGTTGGAAACAAAAAACAAGGATAGTTAGCTGGAAAATATCATCTTGGCAAACATGATGCCAGAGATCATGATAGAATTTCACAAGACAAACGACTTATTTATTGCAAATACCTTTTTTCAACAACATAAATTCCAACTATACATGTGGAACTGAGCAGATGGCATGTATGAAAATCAGATCATCTACATCTTTGGAAAGAGATGATGGAGGTCAGTATCACCAATAAGAACATACCTGCAGTCAACTGGAAAAGATCAATTGCTCATATGGAAGTTCAGTTTGAAGCTGCAGAAAATTAAAGGAAGACTGCCTCAAGACGGCGGAATAGGCAGAAAGACTGCACAGACTCTCTTCAACAAAGAAAAGGGGAACCAATTAACACATACAGAAGATAATCCTGGATCCCTGAGCCTTGAATGGAAAGGATATAGAAGTGGAATAAACTTCAACTAGCAGAAAAATTTGTGGGAAAACACCAAAAAAGGGAGACATACAGAGCTGCAGTCTGGCAGCGATCCTTGTGGCACAGATAGCTTGGATATTGCCAAGGGGTGGTAGGACCTAAGAATTAACCTAAAAATCAGCCCTGCTAGCCAGGGACTGCACAGAGGACTGCTCTGGTGGCTGGGGAATAAAAGGGGAAGCTATGAAGAGGAAGGCGGGCTGAGCTGTGGACTTCTGTCTGTCTGGAGGGTGCAGCCATTTTGAATGTTTACAAGCAGCTTGACCACTTGGGATATTTAAAGCAACAGTGTTCTCCCAGATTCCAGGGACTTAAGAACAGGCCCACTTGCTGGGAATCCCAAGGACATTCCGGACCCAGACGACTGGAAAGGTGTGACATTCCCCTTGTTACTCTTATACCCAGGTTCTAGTTTTCAGCTTTTTCTCTTCTCCCTGTTCATGGTTGCATTCTTTTTTTCTTTCTCGTGATTAACCCCATTCCCTGTTTTCTTTTTTGCATTTTCTTCATTTTTTTTCTTAATGCCTTTTTGCTCTTATTGCCGTGTACCCAGATATTGCAGCGTTTTGTTTTTTTTTTTGCCCCCTTTTTCCTATTATTCATTAATGTTCCTGTGTGATTACATGGTGTATTTTTTTGTCCATTTGCTTTTAGGTTTTTTTGATGGTTACTCAATTGTAATTTTTGTCTAACTGAGTGGAAGACAGCAACAGTCCCCATATGACACAACTACACCCATACCCCTGAGCTTCACTTACTGAGAGCCACCACTTTCTTCTCCACCAATGGGCCAATGATAAACAACCACCAAGAAGAGCCCGACTCACTCTTTCTTAGCTGCTTTTCACAAACAGTTAACAGAGATGTAAATACAACAATGCCACGATGTCTCAGAGACAACAGACCATCACAGTCCACACAAAGAAGCAAGATGAAGTGGTAGAAACAAGGGACCAGGATACAGACCCAGAACACATCCCTGAAGAAGCAGCAGCTTTGGAACTCTCTGATAAGGAATTCAAAAGAATTATATTTAGGTATCGTCACAGGATTGAGAGACAGACCAAGGAAAATGCAGACAAAACCCTAGAAGAATTATGGAAGTAAATACAAGAACAAAATGACAAAATAAATGAAAAATTAGGAATGATTCAAAATCTACAGATAGAAATCCAGAAGATTAATATTAAATTGTCAGAAATAGATAATACATTGAAAGGGAAAAGGAGTAGAATTGATACAATGGAAGACAGAATTAATGAGATTGAAGACAAATACTGAATACTTCTTTGAAAAGGGATCAATCAGAAAAAAAAAATCAAAACAAAATGAAGAAAGCTTAAGGTTCATGTGGGATACCATCATAAGAAATAATGTACATGTCATTGGAATTCCAGAACAGGAAGAGAAAAATAAAACCACTGAGAAAATTGTCCAAGATTTGTTAGCGGAGAACTTCCCTGAAATTGTGTAAGACGAATGTATCCATTCAGGAGACAACCCCAAACAGGAGAGGCCCCAAAAGAAAATCACCAAAACACATCATCATCAAACTCATCAAAACCAAAGACAAAGGCAGAATCCTGAAAGCAGCACAGGAAAAACAAAAAGTTACTTATCAGTAAGAATAAGCTCTGATTTCTCAGCAGAAATCATGCAAGTGAGAAGGGATGGTATATATAAAACCCTGAAAGAGAAAAATTTTCAACCAAGAATTACATACCTGGCAAAACTGTCCCTCAAATATGATGGTGAAATT
>NW_006922197.1:1311176-1313494 GCF_000298275.1 Orycteropus afer afer
TGGCATATGATCTAGAACCAATGGTAATGAAGGAAGAAGTCAAAGCTGCAATGAAAGAACTGGCGAAGAACAAGGCTCCGGGAATTGATGGAATGAATATTAATATGTATTAAAAAGGTGTAAAATGTAGTTTCTTCTGGAGGAAGTAGACAGTGACCAGGGTGGAGGGTAGCATCAAAGGCACACTTACTTGGATCTTTATTTTGTTGTATTTTGGCAAACGCAAATATTTTAAAATAAAAAACATCATTAAATAAAAATGAATATCCAAAGCAATATAAAATTATACTGATGCATGGAAAGTTAGTGCCATATTCACACAAATAAAAGGTTATTTAAGACAAGATATGACTTACACCCCTGGTGGAATATATCTGAAAGACAGTAATGTTGTTGTTATGTGTCATATAGTCGGACCCGACTCATAGCGACCCCTCCTTGGGTTTCCGAGGCAGTATTACTATGGAAGTAGATTGCCCCATCTTCCCTCTGAGGAGTGGCTGGTGGGTTTGAACCGCCAGCCTTCTGGTTAGCAGTCAAGTGCCTTAGCCATTATGCTACCAGATCTTCCAAAGACAGTAATAGAAGAAAATATTTAAACTGTTTTCCATACCCATGTTAGCAGGTTTGGTGGCATAGTGCCTAAGGCATTTATTTGACTGCTAACCAGAAGGCTGACAGTTCAAAGCCACTAGCCACTCAGGAAGGAGAATTGGGCAGTCTACTTCCATAGAGATACTGCCTCAGAAACCCAAGGTTGGGTTGCTATGAGTTGAATCGACTCAATGACACTGAGTTGTTCTTTTTTTTTTTTTTTTTTTCCTGTACCCATGTTGTTATAAAGAAAAGAATGTGTAGTTATTTTGAAATGAATAAATATTAAATGTAATTAGGAACTGCTTGAACAATCTCTCACAGAAAGATCAACACAAGGCTGGTCTCCAGGAGGCGGAGGTTAAAGATGTCCCAAATGTCCAAACTACTGTGCCATTCCATCATTTCAGACATTAACTCCTCCTCCTCCTCCCAGTAACTTTCCCCATCTTTTGTTGTTGTTATGTGCTGTCGAGTCAGACCTGACTCATAGCGACCCCTCCTTGTGTTTCTGAGGCATTATCACAACGGAAGTAGATTGCCCCACCTTCCTTCTGAGGAGTGGCTGGTGGGTTTGAACCGCCAGCCTTCTGGTCCCCATCTTAGGGTTCTGTATTTCGCTGTAACGCCTCACAGAACTCACAGATACCCAAGGGATCATCTCTCGTATTAGTGGCTGGCAGGCTGGCGAGTCCTGGGTCTCCGAGAGTGGGTCTGAAGGATCCTCCCAATTCTCGGGGTTTGATGAACTTCGATCAGCAGATCAGATGACGGCTGCTGTCCCCAATCCAGGGGTGAGGTGAGGATGAGCCAAAACACAAAACCGGAGCAAGAGGAGGGTGAATGTCCCCAAGAGATTCGTAGTTATACCCTCAAGGAGGCTAAGGGTGGTGATTTGAATTACAGCCTCCAGCAAGGCAGAACTCAAGATACATTCCACTTGTGCTGCTTCGACAGCAATAACCTAAGTGGATGTCTTCAACAATCAGCAGCTCAAGGCAAATCCCACCACAAAGCCAATTGCCTGTCATTATACGGAACATTATTACCAGCTGCCCAGCCAAGTTGATACCTGACCTTAACTACCACCCCACCCCAAACAGGCATGGATAACAGGATTTACAATACATCACAGAATGGAGGACAATGGCTAGAAGCACATCAAGCAATTCACCACAGGAACCAAAGTTTTCATCATAAAAGAAACAAATACAAATCAAAGAAGTAATAATTCTATAATTTCAGTTTATTTAAAATGATTAACTCATGGTGCATCTCTTTATGTATATTTTATATCTTTCCACTGAAATCACATGGATTGTATGATCACTTCAGTAGCAATGATTACACTAGGTCACAGACTATTTTCTAAATACAATTTCTTATTAAATGACATCAAATCTTAAAAAAAAAGAAGGGGGGAAAGAGTTCATGTCTGGGTAGAGAATTTTCAAGATGGCCATAAAATGTGTTATCACACAAGAAATCAAACTGTGAAAGGGTGCTAGGGTTAGTTCAAGGGCAAAGTATTGAAACTGAGTTCCCTCCTACTTCAGTAATGACTATACACATTTAGCATCAAATGTATGGTAACTACAAGGAGTTGAATCATGTCAACTGAGTTATAAATCATCCATCACTAATGATACAAAAATGCATCCTAAAATGTTGGAGGATCACAATGATCCAACTCATTTTGAAAATTGCTAAAAAAAAAAAAAAAA
>NW_006922197.1:1313594-1317364 GCF_000298275.1 Orycteropus afer afer
GCAATCTGCTCCTGTAAAGATTTACAGTCTTGGCAACCCTTTGGGCTATAGGGCTACTCTGTGCTGTGCTATAGGACTTCTATGAGTCAAAATCAAATCAACAGCAAAGGCTTTTTTTTTTTTTTTTTAATGTTAGGAACTGCTCTCTCTGATGTCCAGGACATAATTTATAGTAACCAAATAAAAGATAAGGAAAATTTCTTCCTTATAAAGGACTTGTAACTGTGGAAATAGTGATAAGAGCTGGATACAAGCATGTGTCAAAGGCTTTGTGAGCGTGTCACTAATATGCAGTGCTCAGCAATGGCTGCTAACACTAGAGCTAAGAGGCTGGTGGGAAAGTTGACAGTGGATGCAAAATAATATCCCTGGGACCCAAAGTCCGACCATAACAGCATGAAAGAGGGACACCAGGCATAACAGCATCAGCACATGATGCAGTCAGTTCTCAGGAATTTGTGTGGAGAACTTGGGCCAAAGAATGAACACAGATTTGAGCCAAATCTCTGGCTCCATACTACCCTTTTATTGCAAGGAAGGGAGAACAGGTTAAACAATATCAAAGGGAGGCAATACTCTTAGAGAGTGTGGGGAGTAATACCAAATGACCTACACACATTCTCATACAATGACAAAAGATAAAAGAAGGCAAGCCCAAACTTTGATTTAAGAGAGATTCAAAAGGCATAATATAAACACAAATAACATGGTTTATGATTACAATGAACCAATTACAAAGTATCAACACTTAAAACAATATGAAAAACTTCAAATACCATAAAATGGAGCTCCAAAATGAAAATGAAACACTGCAAAGTATGACCAACATAAAATAGCAAGCCCTTTCCTATTCTTGTACTGATCTGTATTGGGGTAGAATAGCTGCTAATTCCCAACCTTCCTTCTGAAGAGTGGCATAAAATTCCTGAAATTGATGACACATTTTAGACAAATGAAGCTACAGATTCCTTTATAAAAAGCAAACTCTTCAAGACCAAAAACTGAATATAGTGACCACTGCTGTGGAGAGCTCTCCTTAGTATCTGTGAGTTTAACAAGCTATTTTACTGTTCTTTATTTCATGCAGAACAAAAGCTTTAGAGTGAATAATAGGGAGGTCGATGAGGAGAAAATTTCAGACAGGTTATAACAGAGAAGAGTTGTCATTCATTCCTAAAGCAAGTAGGTGGGGGTAATGCTAGGTCTCTGGGTCTCTCAAAACCATCACTGCTTTCATCAGTATTCATGTGCCAAATGCCACATAGCATTTATTAATAAGGTTAGCCAAAACAGAACCCTTACAAGAATTTCCTGCTTATCTGGAAAAAAACAGTTACTTACCAAACTGATAGTTCATGCTCCAAGTGTGTCTATAGCAAGTGACAGTGTCTGGGTAAGTAGGCCCAGTGGGTATTTTATCCCTGAGATATAGGACTTAGAAACTGTGACCTCATCCCCTTGCTAGGAAGTGTTTATCACATCAGCCGTAATTGCAGGACAATGTCTGCATGGAGAGTGGAGATGATTTGTGAAAAACATCTGTGAAGTGAGCAGTGACAAAAAGATGTTAATCCTAATGAATGAAATTATCCATAATGAATGGTAGAAATACACTGAAACTATTGCCCTAAGGTAATCTTTAAACCTTAAACAGAAACTATCCCCTGAAGTCATCTTTACAAAACAAAACAAAACAAAAAACCAGTGGTTACCAGGAGTTTTGGGGGGAGTAATAGATCAATGACTAGGTGGTCACCAGGGGATTTTAGGAAGTCACATAATTCTAAATGATACCAAAATGGTGGACATATGACATTTTGCATTTGTCAAAATACATAGGACTGTAAAACGCAGAGAGTGAATAATAATGTAAAGTATAACTCACTGCCATCGAGGCGGATCTGACTCATGGTGACCCCTCCTTGGGTTTCCGAGGCAGTATCACTACGGAAGTAGACTGTCCCATCTTCCTTCCGAGGAGTGGCTGGTGGGTTTGAACCGCCAGCCTTCTGGTTAGCAGTTAAATGCCTCAGGCACTGTGCCACCAGATATATAGCAAAATAATACACGGGTGTGCAAAATGAAATGGAAATAATGTTAAGAGGTATTATGAAATGCATTTCAATCATAAACAGGTGGGGCATTAACCATTACTGTATTTACTGGGAGAAAGAAGGAGTTTGTGAAACTGCAAACTGTCTTTGGAAGGACCAAAAGAAAACCATACTCCTCGCCATCCAGCTGACTGTGAGTCACAGCAGGCCTACGAGCCAGAGCAGAGCGCCCATAGGCGCTCCAGGGAGGAGCTAGAGGCAGAATGTTCCTCAGCAGTGAGGACGATGAGACTTCACTCACGTACTTCGGCCACGTTGTCAGGAGGAACCAGTCCCTGCAGAAGGACACCATGTTTGGTAAAGTGGAGGAGGGTCAGTGGAAGGGGGAAGGCCCTCAGTGAGATCGACTGACACAGTGGCTGCGAGAACGGGCTGAAGCGTGGCAACAGTTACGAGGACAGAGCAGGCCGGGGCGATGTTTTGTTTTGTTGACATAGGGCCACTAAGTCAGCGTTGACTCGAGGGCACCTAACAACAGCAACAACACAACCTTTATGAAAGGTCGTTCTCCCACAGAGACACCGGGTGGGTACAACTTGTCAGCTTTTCAGTCAGCAGCCAAGAGGTTAACCACAGCGCCACTGAGGCTCTGTGGAAGGTCAGCTAGGGTTGAATTAAAGAACCATCGCTTTAAAAATAATGAAGGTCCCTCCCTATCACAGAATCCATGTGGTTGGAATACGGTGTGTCAGAACTCACAGCCTTAAGACTTGTAGGTGACACACTAAAAACTACCCGGAAGTATCCAAGCTCGTTAGATAAAGAAGGGAGTAAAGGACTGAGAATAATGATGATATTAAGTCTAATAGATGAACCATGCTTCCATATCAGGCTAAAATTTTTTACATCTCTGATTACTTTTACCATTAGACCTATACCGTCATCTTTTTCTTAAGTGAGTCTTTGAATTCACTAAACTGATAAGACACATTTTAGACAAATACCACTACAGACTCCCTCTGCAGAAAACAAATTTTCAAAGACCAACAGTGAATATAGCTCCCATAGCTGTGGAGAGCTGTCCCCTCAGTAACTGAGTTCAACAAGCTCTCTTGTCCTTCTTTATTGCATGTAGAGCAGTGGCTTTAGAGTGGACACTGGGGAGGTCGCTGAGTTTGTTCCAAGGTGAGGGGAAGAAGACTTCAGACAGGTTATAACAGAGAAGAAATGTCACTCAGCTCTAAAGCAAGTGGATGAGGGTGATGCTATGTCCCTGGATCCCTTAGGATCATGCCAACTTTCATCACTATTCATGTGCCAAGCCCACCAAGCAGAATTGGTTTTCATATAGTATTTCTTACTAAGTTTCCCAATATATACCCCTTTCCTTATAAGAATTTCCTTCTTATCTGGAAAATTTAGTTACTTACCAAACTGATAGTTGATGTTCCAAGTGTGTCTACAGTGAGTGGGCACATCTAAGTAGGCCAAGTGGGCATTTAATCCCTGAGATATGGACTGAGATACCATGACCTCATCCCCTTGCTGGGAAGTGCTTATCATGTCACCATAATTGATGGACAACGTCTGCATGGGGAGTGGAGATGACTTGTGAAAAACATTTGTGGAGTGAGCTGTGACTATTGAGCCTAATGAATTAAATTATCCATAATGAATGGTAGAAATACAGTGGAACTATCCACTGAAGTTATCTTT
>NW_006922197.1:1319899-1328222 GCF_000298275.1 Orycteropus afer afer
TTATTATTATTATTATTGATGCAAGTGTGTTGGGTCTCTCTGCTGTTTTCTTTGTGGTGGTAGAATCCCTGTGTGTAGTGTGGATATGTGTTTCTGTTTGTTGTAAAGAGGGTTTAGAGCTTGAAGTAGGAGGTTTTATGGTAATTTGATGAATATGTTTTTTTCTATGGAGTGAGTGAAGATATTGGCAGAGAAGGTGGGAGTGGAAGAAGGAAAGCTTGGTGTTGCTAGGGTCTGTTTCTAGGGCTTTGAGCAGGCTATTTTTGATGACGTATTTATATGCAAGACTGCAGCTCAACTTCAGGAAAAATGCTTATTGTTAGAGAGGCACAAATTTCCGCCAATTTCAGGCACACTCAAAGATCCTGCCTCTGCGGCCCCACAGTGCTCAAGAACGGCGCCAAGGCAAAAATCCCGGGAGTGTGGTTTCTTCCCTCTCCCTGTTCCTTCTGTCCGCGGTGCTGATGTAATCCTGCCAGATCGCTAATGGCCAGCTCTGGAGTTTGTGATACTGCCCAGCTGCAGCGCCAAAGATGGGCTCAGTTTGAGCTGTGGGTCAGGAGAGTACCTGCTAGTGACCTGCGGTCCCATCTCTGTGACAAAGAAAAACATGAAGTCTCCCAGTCTGACCCCAGTCTACTCTGTGACCCACTGGGAGGGGAGGGAGCTACCCTTCCTGTCACAACAGTAAGTTCTCCTCCAAATCTCAGCGGAGATGTCCGTGCCCACAGCCAGCACCCAGGAGACCCAAATTACCTCCAAAAAATCAAGATGAGCTTCTGGAGGCAGGTCTCTGCCGCTGCGCACCGGAATATTAGAGTGGCCGCTGGTAAGCTGTTATAAGGCGTCCTCCCTCTTGGCTCGGGGATCTCAGGCGGGTGCCCTAGCCCGCCACACAGTGACTGCTCCAGAAGAGTTTCCAATGCCTCTCTCGGGTGCCCATCTGTCCTCCTCCAGTAGCTCTTTCCAAAATAATCTCCCTGTGCCTTTCCTCTAATTCTGCTCTTCCGTGTTTGATGTACTCTGAATCTGTGAGCTGTTCAGAGCAGCGAAATTCCTAATTTGAACTGTTGTGGCTGGTTTTCCAAGACCTTAGATGCTGGAGGGATAAAGTGTGCTGCTCACTGGCTCGACTCCATTTTGAACTCCTTTTTTTTTGTTTTTTTTATCACACACTTAACGGACTACAGAATAGTGTCATCATCACTTTTATATGTAGTTATTGTTGTTAGGTGCTGTCAAGCTGGCTCCAACTCCAGAGACCCTGTGTACAGAACAGAAACCCTGCCTGGTCCTGTGCCAGCCTCACAATCCTTGCTACGCTTGAGCCCATCTGCATCAATCCAGCTCACTGAGGGCCTTACCCTTTTTCTCTGGTCCTCTACTTTACCAAGCATGATATCCTTCTCTAGGGAATGGTTCCTTCTGAGCACATGACCAAAGTAGGTGAGATGAAGTCTGGCCACTCTTGCTTTCAAAGAGCATTCTGGCTGTACTTTTTCCAGGACAGATTTGTTTGTTCTTCTGGAAGTCATGGTATTTTCAGTATTTTTCACCAACACCACAACTCAAAAGCACCAACTCTTTGGTTGTCCTTATTCATTGTCTACCTTTCACATGAATATGAGGCGACTGAAAATACTATGCCTTGAGTTAGGTGCACGTTAGCCTTCAGAGTGACATCTTGGCCGTTTAAAACTTTAAAGACACCTTTTGCAGTATATTTTCCCAGTGCAATATGTTGTCTAGGAGCTCTGGTAGTGTAGTACCTAAGGCACTTGACAGCTAACCAAAAGGCTGGCGGTTCAAACCCACCAGCCACTCCTCAGAAGGCAGGTTGGGCAATCTACTTCTGTAGTGATACCGCCTCGGAAACCCAAGGAGGGTCGCTATGAGTCGAGTCCGACTCAACAGCACATAACAACACAACAACAACAGGATGGGCATCAGGAAAAATTATAATGACCTCCATTGTTTATACGGATTCGTTCAGAACGTTTCTGTTTCCCTAGAGTCAGTAGCCAACTCTACCTCTGATAGAACTTCTGCACTCCAAACAGAAATAACCACTATCCAAACTGTTGTGCTTCAGAATCAGGCAGCCCTGGACCTCATGCTAGTAGCACAGGTGGGGTATGTATATACACCAGTGCCACCTGTTGCTCATTAGGTAATGCATCAGGACAAACAGAACAAGATCAACAGGCTATTCATCAGACCATTTTTAAATTGCAACAGGACAGGGAAACTATACAACACAGTTTGACCCCCACCTTTGAGATAGACTTTTCTTGGTTCACCTCTTGGTTACCCAATTCAGGGTGGCTGAGATCTTTATTTGTTATAACACTCCTCATATTAACATTAATACTCTTCACTTGCTGTTATATTCAATGTCTACCTAACTGCTTATCTGTCTTCAAATCCCCAAAATTACAGGCTACTCTACAGGCACCCCTAGTCTCTTCTCCCCACACTATGGCCAAAAAATTCTGAGAGCTGTCTAAACTACAAGAGACTTACTAACCAATACCTGAGTTCCACCATCTTTATCTCCAGACAGCAGGAAGTAGCTAGAATGAGTCGTTGCACCGTTCCCCAAGAATGTGGAACAGTAACCATTCAAGGGGGACTGAAACTGGGTAAAGTCAATACTCAACTATTTCCCCCACCCTGTTTAGAACAGACAGGACCCCAGTTGGAAATAAATAAGTGGACATAATTACTCAGTTCCTTAAGAGCTGAGTAGGTTGAAAGCTCAACTATTTCCCCACCCTGGTTAAGACAATTAGGACCCCAGTTACATACAGATGAGTAAACACAATAAGTTCAGTTCCTTAAGAAGTGAATGGAACAAAAAAGCCAATTTGCACATTCTTTCCTGCTATTCCCCTAGAAGGGAGCTCTGGTAGCATAGTGCCTAAGGCACTTGACTGCTAACCAGGAGGCTGGCGGTTCAAACCCACCAGCCACACCTCGGAAGGAAGATGGGGCAATCTAATTCCGTAGTGATACTGCCTTGGAAACCCAAGGAGGGGTCGCTATGAGTCGGGTCTGACTCGACGGCACATAACAACAACAACAACATTCCCCTAGAAAGAAGTGATAAGCATGTTAATGCATCTCAAAAGACAACTTGAAAATTACCTTTGGTCCATGGGCATGCACATTGAAGCAGACAGGAACAAAGTTGCTGGGAACTGACATTCTCTCCTGTCTAAGCCCTGATCAGCTGATGACAGGAAACCAGTGTGACTCATCCGTGCGCAAGCGCACTGCACTAAAAAACAACTGTCCCTTTAAACAAAGACGAAGGAAATTTCAGCCAGTCATCAACTATTTCATGCCCAAATTTCTGAAATTTTTATTAATATGCATAACCCTCTCTCCTGAAACTTACAAAAACTGTAATTTGATTTAGATTTGGGGAGTCAGATTTGGGCAAAGACCCATGTCTCCTTGCATTGTCTCTTTGCAATAAATAATTTTCTCTCCTCTTAATCACTGTTTTGGCCTAACTGCACACTGGGCAGGGACCACAGGGTTTCCAAGGCTGTCAGTCTTTACAGAAGCAAAGCCTAAAGCAAAGCCACTGCAATCAAGTTTCATCTGGCTTTGATGAAATATAAAGGAATAGAAGCATAGCAAAAAAAATGTAGCAAAGATAAGGGCAGGTAGGAGTGTCACGTTTGCTTATGTTTCAGTGAAAACTTACTGTGTGCCAGACTGTTCTAAGTGTATGGAATATATCAGGAGAGAAATCAGACCAGAGATGCCAATGTTATGCTGAGCATAAAATCATTAACTTTACACAGCAATCAAGATATGTGTATTTTTCACCTTTTTATTGTGAAAATAGAAACATCAAAATATTCCCCAGCACAATAGCTTCCACATTTACAATTCAATGACATTGAATTCTGTTTTTCATGTTGCACCATTATTGTTCCTCTTTTCAAAAATATTCAACCATCATTAATGTAAACTCAATGTGCCCCAAACAAAAATGCCCCTCCCTCCTGTCCTTGCCCACCCCTGCCAACTTGAATCAATTCTGACTCATAGCAACCCTATAGGAAAGTAGAACTGCCCTATAAGGTTTCCAAGGCTACCAATCATTATGGAAGAAGACTGCTACATCTTGCTCCTGTAGAATGGCTGCTGGGTTCCAACCAACGACTTTTTGGTTAGCAACCACGTACTTTTAACCACTGTCCTACCAGGGCTTGCTCAACCCCTGGAAACCACTAATAATCTTTGGCTTCTATGTATTAGCTTGTTTCATATAAATGTGATCATACAGTATTTCTCCTTTTGTGACTGGCTTATTTCATTCGCTGTCTTAGTTATCTAGTGCTGCTATAACAGAAACACAAGTGGGTGGCTTTAACAAACAAATTTATTTTCTCAGTTTAGGAGGCTAGATGTCCGAATTCAGAGGGCTGGTTCTGTCTCTTTGTTCCAGGAGGATCCCAGCACAAGAACTCTGGGTCCAAAGGACGCTCTGTTCCTGGCTCTTCTTTCTGCATAGTAGTAGGCCCCCCTCTCTCTGCTCCTTTCACTCTCCTTTTATAAGACAAAAGGTGCTGCAGTTCACACCCCAGGGAAACTCCCCTTACCTCAGACCAGGGCCCAGATGGGATTAAGAGTCCTGTACCCACCCTAATCTTCTTTAATACTGTCACAACTGATTATCACATCAGATCACATCATGTAAGATGGATTACATTATTATATAACTGCCACACACATCATTACATAAATGCCAAACTACTGAGAATCATGGTCCAGCCAAGCGTACACTTATGTCTGGGGGGCACAATTCAATCCATGACACTTAGTGTTTTCAAAGGAGTCCTGGTGGTTAAGCACTTGACTGCTAACTGAAAAGTCAAACCCATCCAGGGGATCAGTGGCAGAAAAGACCTGGTGACCCATTTCTGTGAAGATTACAGCCTTGGAAACACTATGAGGCAGCTCTACTCTGTCCTCTAGGGGTGCTGTGAGTCAGACTTGATGGCAGTGGATTTGGTTTAGGCTTTGCTTCTGTACAGACTAACAGCCTTGGAAACCTTGTGTGTAGATCTGTTGCTATGAGTTGGAATCAACTGCAGTGGGTTAGGAAGAGAGTTTTAGAGAGCAGTGGTTTAGAGAGTAGCGTTGATGATAGAAGTGAACATTAAAATTGTTAACTGAGAGGGGCAGAGGGAGTCACTGCATGTGTGGTACTGAGCTTGAGGGTGACAGAAAATTTTGGAAACAAATAGTGATGATAGTTGATATAAAAAACTGTTGAAATGGTAAATGTTTTGTTTTATATACATTTACCATGATAAAATAAGTAAATAAATAAAATTAGGACAAAAAGTTAGCTTACAGACTCATTAGGCATTATTGAGTCAATTTCAACTCCTAGCAACCACATGCAGATTCAGAATTCTGTGTCTCTGGAGATATGAGGATGAAAATTATTATTTCACTTAATTAAAGATTTAATATGGATTAAAGAAATAAAAGCAGGAATAGCAGAATTGATCCCAGGAAATTAATAATAAAAGGCAAAGAAGACAAGTAAAATCAGGAAGTATATTTGATCAAGTGGCTGATTTTTTAAGACACAGGCCAGAATTGTATAAAATTATATATATATAGTTTGTAGAACATTGTGGTTGTCAGTCAAGGAATTTAATCAAGCATAAGCAATGTCACTCCAAAAATAAGAGTGAATGGGAATCAGAGCAAGGAATAGTAGAGAATTTACCCTAAATTGGAGTGAGAGTATTTGTATTTTGACACAAGAGTGTCCATGAGTGTCAACTGATTTCTCTGTGTCAAGCTGTGGAAGGCTTTTCCATATGGCATTTCCCATTTATCTAAACAGTCTAAATATCTAGAATGATCAAGGGTGAGGAAAGGAATGTGGCTCATGGGAAAGATTTGAAAAAAGTTGAGGATGAAGCTTAGTGAGCCCTGCCTGTGAACACATGGAGAGTTTGGCATCAACACTGAGGGCCTATGTAAGTTTTCTAACATGTATTTATGTTGTAAGCAATTACACAATGGTGTGAGTTTATGTTTTTGTTAGGTGCCATTGAGTCAATTTTCAACTCATGGTGACTCCATGTTACAAAGTAGAACTGCCCCATAGGGTTTTCCAGACTGCAGGCTTTATAGGAGCAGATCACCAGGTCTTTCTTCCCCTGGAGCTGCTGGGTTAGAGGCTGAGTGCTTAACTATTTGCACCTCCAGGGCTCCTTAATAGAAAAGCTAAAAAGCAATGTGCAGGACATGACTGTACAGTGCTGCATTCCTAGGGCTTTCCTCCAGTGTGGCTGCCCATGTGTTGAATTAAAGAGGAGCTATGGTAGAAACCTTTCCCACATCCACTACACTACACAAATTTTCTGGTGTGGATCCTATTATGAGAGATAAAATAGAAGCAGTGGGTGAGGCCCTTCCACTCACTACACTCACAGGGCTTTTCAAGTGTGGGTCTGATGGTGCTGTATGAGGTGGGACCGGCGTCTGAAGGCTTTCCCACACTCAGCACACTTGTATGGTGTCTCCCCAGTGTGGATGACAGAGTGTTGGATGAGGGTGGCACTCCGATGAAAGGCCTTCCCACACTGGAAACAAACATAGGGCTTCTCTCCAGTGTGGATTCGGAGGTGCTGCACAAGTTCAGAGCTACATCTGAAGCCCTTTCCACACTCCTCACAATCATAGGGTTTCTCTCTGGTGTGGATGACATAGTGCTGAATCAGGTATTCTCGGTTGCTGAAAGTTTTCTCACACTCTTTGCACTCAAAGGGCTTTTCAACATTGTGGGTTCTATTATGGCGGACAAAAGTGGAACGGTGGGTCAAGGCCATTCTACATTCACTGCACTCGTAGGGCTTCTCTCCAGTGTGAATGGGATGGTGCTGCATGAGGTATGACCTGCGTTTGAAGGCCTTCCCACACTCCATGCACTTGTGTGGCTTCTCCCCAGTGTGGATGAAGTAGTGCCGGATGAGTGTGGAACTCTGGCTGAAGACTTTCCCACATTTGTTACACTCATAGGGCTTCACTCCAGTATGAACCTGCTGATGACGAACAAGGTTCCACTTCCTGTTAAAACCTTTCCCACATTCCTTGCATTCGTAGGGGTTCTTCCCTGCATAGGTCACACATGGCCTATAGGAGTCACATTTGTAGAGAGCATCTCCTGGAGAGACTTGCTCCTGTAATGTCCTCAAGTGCAAACTCTCCTCTGTCAACCAACCATCATGTTCAAGGCTCATTCTTCCAGGATGGGTCTCCTCGTGGAGAATTTTCCCTGGTCTCAAGTGAACTTTCTGCATTTCCCAGTCCCTGTCTTGCCCCAAGTTGGAGTCCTCTGGAGATACTTGAGTCAAGGTTCTTTGAAGAAAATATTCCTGAGACAAGACAGGCTCCCTGGTCTGAAATTTGTCTCTGTCACCTGAAGAGAATTCAATACACAAAAGGAGCTTATTAATTATGTGAGATAGAAGAAATAAAATCACTAATGCAGTCAGAAAATGAAAAGGCCTCTGATACCTGCTGTGTTTTAACATCTCTGAAACCCAGGTTCCCAAATACTTGAATTTTCCTTGCACTGTTGACACCATTAAAGGGAAAACCTGGAGGAGAGGTTGGGGCAGGGGGAAGGAGGCCAGGAATGCAGACCCCACTTCACTACCCAAACTAGGGGAGGGGAGGCAAAGCAATAATGATATCATATGTGGGCATTTGCTTTAAGAATGACTGTTTGTTGATGTTATGAGACTATAGGGAAGTGGCACACAGAGGAGAGAAAGAGATCATGGAAGACTTCCTAGAGGAGATAACCCATGATCTGAATCTTGATAAAGTCCTAATTGAGATGCCAGATGGAAGCAGAAGGAGGCACTGGGTTAAAGTTGAAGGAGTAAGAATGGGTAGATTTACCTTTGGAGAATACACAAGAGTTTTTTTTTTTTTTTTTTTAAAGTCCACCATATGTCTGGTGAAATCAACATTGAAGGACTGATTAGAGGAAGAAGAGATGGATAAGCCCAGCAAAAGAGCGACAAAAGCACAAACAGGTTTAAATGGGACAAAACCTCAAGAATGGTAAGATCTGGGATTCAAAATGGAGTCCCATTAGTAATTGCAGTGTAGTAAATTACTTTGTGTGGCTTTTCTACCCATAAGTCTTTGTAAACTCCAAGGTGGGATTTTCTATGAGCAACTGAGGAGCTCCTGATTGCTGAAGGTGTCCACCTGGAGTATTCCTGTTGGGAGTGGCACAAAACAATGTTCTGGGAGGTGCCCACTCTCT
>NW_006922197.1:1328322-1329089 GCF_000298275.1 Orycteropus afer afer
CTAGGTAGAGACTAGGTGGACATTTAGGGCAGTGAAACTATTAACTGTATGTTAATGGTGGACACCTGACGTTCTGTATTTGTCAAAATCCACAGGAATGTGAAACAAAGAGTGAATGCTCATGTAAACTATGGGCTTCACTTAATGAAAATGGCTCGATGTGGTGCAGCAATGGCAACAAATGCACCGCACTGATGTAAGATGCTAACAGCAAAAACTGTACATGTTTGGAAGGAGTACTGTGGGAAAGCCACTTTCTGTAAACTTAAAACTGCTTTTAAAAATAAAAGGTATTTTGGTAAAATGGAGTGATAGAAATCAATGGGAGAAAAAATGTATTTGATTACTGAGGAAGAAAATCTCAAGAGACTAACAGATACAGGCATACATCTTCCTATGGCACTTTGCTTTATTACTCTCCGCAGA
This sequence comes from Orycteropus afer afer, assembly GCF_000298275.1. NCBI lineage: Eukaryota > Metazoa > Chordata > Mammalia > Tubulidentata > Orycteropodidae > Orycteropus > Orycteropus afer. The sequence goes on from NW_006922197.1 coordinate 1,328,749, forward strand.
TATGGTGGGTTTGTTTGTTTTTACAAATTGAAGGTTTGTGGCACTCCTGTGTTGAGCAAGTCTATGAGCATCATTTTTCCAACATCATGTGTTCACTTTGTGTCTCTGTGTCATACTTTGGTAATTCTCACAATATTTCAAATTTTTCATTATGCTGTTGCACACTTAAGGAGCTCTGGTGGTGCAGTGCCTAAGGCATTTGACTGCTAACCAGAAAGTTGGCCATACAAACCCACCAGGCCTTCCACCAAGGGAAGATAGGGCAACCTACTTCTGTAAAGATTTACTGCCTCAGAAACTCAATGGGGGTTGCTATGAGTTGGAATTGACTTGATGGCAGT
>NW_006922197.1:1362353-1381729 GCF_000298275.1 Orycteropus afer afer
CCATACCTCACCCCCCACACAAAAATAAACTCAAGCTGGATCAAAGACTTAAATGTAAAACCCAAAACTATAAAATTCATCAAAAATAAAATAGGGGCAAATCTGGGCACCCTAATTTACAGCATAAATAGACTGTCGAGCATAACCCAGAATATGCAGGAGATAGAAGAGAAGCTAGATGACTGGGACCTTTTAAAAATTAAATTCTTATGCACATCGAAAGACTTCGTCAAAAGAGTAAAAAGATTGGGAGAAAATATTTGCCTATGACGTATCTGATAAAGGGACTTATCTCCAAAATCTATAGAAAACTTCAACACCTCAACACCAAAAAGACAAATAACCCAATTCAAAAATGGGCAAAAGACTTGAACAGACACTTCACCAAAGAAGATATACAGGCAGCCAACAAACACATGAGAAACTGCCCGTGATCATTAATCATTAGAGAGATCAAATCAAAACAATGAGGATATATCATCTCACCCCAATAATAATAGCAAAGTTCAACAGGTCAGAAAATATCAAATGCTGGAGAGGTTGTGGAGAGATTGTAACTCTTGTGCACTGCTGGTGGGATTGTAAAATGGTACAACTATTGTGGCAAACAATATGGTGTTTCCTTAAAAAACTGAAAAAGAAGTACCATTTGACCCAGCAATTCCATTACTAGGAATATATCCTAAAGAGGTGAGAGACAGTGCACGAACAGACATATGTATACATATGTTCATCGCAGCACAATTCACTATAGCAAAGAGATGCAAACAACCTAAATGCCCATCAACGGATGAGTGGATAACCAAATTATGGTACATGCACACAATGGAATACTATGATACATTAAAGAACAATGAGGGATATGCGAATCATCTCACAATGTGGATGAGCCTGGAGGACATTATGCTGAGTGAAATAAGTCAACTGCAGAAAGACAGTACGTACTGTATGAGCCCATTACTGTAAAAACACAAAGAAGTGTTTGCTTGGGAAAGGGATCTAACTTAGTAGGTTATCAGGATGGGGATGGAAGGGAAGGGATTAATTTCAGGTTAGTTGGGGCCTACACGCTGACATGGGTAGGAGGAGGGATATACAGAAAGGATCTGTGACCACGATGATAACATTAGCAAATGGGAGGACAGTGAATTGTGCACATAAGAGATAGATGACAGATACTAATACCACCCAGTGTGCCCACAATATTGCATTGCCATAACACCAAACACCAGACTACAGATAAACACATAAACACCTGAGATGATCAGATGGGGGTCAGTGAACAGAAGTAAACTCTAGACCAAGGATAGTTTCAGCTGAGGCTAATCTTGCACAGACACCAGTGATACAAAATACCTGCAGTCCTTACAGAAACAACAGAAGACAGACACAGAGTAATCCCTCAAAGACAACCAGACACTATGGGAGAGAGATCCAATAGATCTACCATCTCAGGACCGTAGTACTGAGGGACACCAGACTCAATTGGCACAATAAAATACATAAAAGCCTTGTTCTACATCCATTGGTAGGTAGAGACTGGGGTCTTAAAAGCTTTCAAGTGGCCATCTAAGATGCAGCTAATGGTCTCCTAGTGTCGGAAGCAAAGAAGAATGCAAAAAGAAAAAAAAAAGGGGGGCATTTGGAAACAATCAGCCATAGGATACGATGGCCCATGAGACCAGAAGAACTAGATGGTGCCCAGCTACCAATGTCAACCACTCAGGAAAGGATCAAATCTGGAGATCCTGGATAGAGTCGGAGGAAAAACATGGAACAAAATCCAAAAACTCAATAATGACTGGGAATTACTGGTCAGATGAAATCTGGTGAGACCCCCAATACTATGGCCCTGGAATACATTCTGTGCCTGGAATAAAATGCATCACCAGGGGCTGGCTCTCAGCCCAATAGTTAACAAGACGTACACGCAGACCACTCAATCTAAGATGACGCACTACATACTTTATGGTAATACATCCCTTAGAGCAGTAGACCATGGGATACCAGAGGACCAACATTCAAATAGAGGAAATACAGGACAAACAGGAGTGCATAAATATGAGGGACCCAGGGAGAGGGTTACAGGGAGGGAGGTGAGGAGACTGGGTTAGGGTTGGACTTGGTAAATGGGGAATGAAACTAAATGTACACATAACACTGAATGTGAAACAAGCTCTTAAAATAGAAAAATAAACATAAAATAATAATAATAAAAGAATGGTAAGATCCGACAAGTTTCTGCTGTGCCAAGAGGTCAGACAGTGTGATGTTCAAGAATGAGGGCCCTAGAGCCAGGATGCCTCAGTTCAAATCCTGCCTCTGTCAAGCAAGCTGACCTTGGATGAATTACCTTCTCCTCTTAAGATTCCATTTCCTCCTCTGGGAAACTAGAAGACTCTCCATTTCTCTAACTGTCATTGAGAAAATGTCTGTAAAGCTCAGCACACTTCCTCACATGGCCTCAGTGCTCACTGAACAGTGGCCATTATCTTGTATTTGTTCTCACTGTGTTACTGGGCAGTTAGAATAACAGCAGTGACGTCAGCATGAACAACTGTACTGCTGTCGTTTATGAGAACTCTAAGTGCTGTGCCTCAAAGAGTAAAGCCAACGAGACCAAGTACCGAGGAGCAGTGAGTGCAACAGTACGTGGATAGTGGAGGGCAACATGGTGCAGCCACTTGGGAAAAATATTTGTCACTCTGTCCTAATGCTGAGAACAGACCTATCCCATGACCCAGCACTTCTTCTCTTTGGGCATATAACCAACAGAACTAAGTGTTTATATTCACAGATATTATGAACAAGAATATTCATAGCAACATCCCTCATAATATCTGAACATTGTAAACATTCCATATGTCCATGAACAGGACAATAAGAAAAACACATTGTCACTTTTCACAGTGTTATAGGACACAGTACACAGGCTCAACCAATCTCATGGACACATGATGATCAAAAGAAAAATAAACAAAAGAGAACATATTTGAGATTCTTGAATTTATATACATCCAAGAATAGTTAAAGAAGCTCTGGTGGCATAGTGCCCAAGGCATCTGACTGCTAACCAGAAGGCTGGAGGTTCAAACCCACCAGCCACTTCTTGGAAGGAAGGTTGGACAATTTACTTCCATACTGGTATTGCCTCAGAAACCCAAGGAGGGGTCGCTATGAGTTGGATCCAATTCAACGGCAGCGAGTTTGGTTTTTGTGGAAGAATAGTTCAGATTAATCCATCATGATAGAGTCTATGTAGTGACTGCCATTGTAAGAGAATCTAACAAGGATGGGACCAGGAATCTGTCAATGTGCTGGAAATATGTTTAATCTTGACCCAAGTAGAGGATTTGTTGTTGCTGCTGGTTGTATTGAGTGGACTCATGAAACCCTGTATGTGCAAATACTGTGTTGTCACTGAAGACAAACATGGATATACAGGTGGATAGATGGGTGGACAGGCTGAACTATTAGGTATGTCTATGCAGGGGGGAAGTGTGCCCAAGACCATGTATAGGGTTGGGAGACATGTTTTTATTGGTATGTTCTGTAAGTATCCCCAGGAATACAGTAGAGCTGACAAGGGACAAGGTTGTAGTCACTTCTTGGCCACAGCCAGCTACCCAGAGGAAGCGAGTAGTTGGACCTGTGGGCTCAGGACCATAGTCACAGGGCACATCAAGCTCAACTGGCATAACATACCACACAAAAGCACTACTTCACATGCTACTTTGACGAGTAGTGATTGGGATCTTAAAAGCTTGCAAGCAGCCATCTAGATGCAACAATGGGTCTCTTCTTGTCTAGAGCAAAGTAGAATGAAGAAAACCAAAGATTCATGGAAACAATTAGTCCAAGTGACAGGTACACCATGCGAGCCTCAGCCTGTATGACTATGAGACCAGAAGAACTAGATGGTGCCTGGCTACCACTGTCAACCACTCAGAGGGGGATCTATGTAGGAGATCCTGGATGGAGAGGGAGAACAAAACTCAAAATCATTTGGAAGGAAAAAAAAAAGGGGGTGAGGGGTGACCAGGTTTGCTGGTCTGATAGAGCCTGGTGGAACCACTGAGACTATGGCCCCTAGCTGCCCTTCAGGTCTGGAATTGAACCCACATCTGTGGCTTCCAGCCAAACAAAAGACAGGCATATGAGTTGAACATTTACCTGAGGTAGATACACTCCTTGGAGAGAACAATCATGGGAGAAAGAAGGGCTGCTTATGCACAGGGAGACAGCTCAGGGGGCAGGAGTGCATGGAGGAATGGACACAGGGAGGAGGTAACTATTGGGAGGAAGTGGGGGGAAGCTGTTGCATTGTGGTAAATTGTAGTCAATGCATTAAGACAAAGTGTATGTGAACTGCTGTATGGAAAGTGAATTTGCTCTGAAACTTCCACCCACATCACAATTAAGAAAAAAAAAAAAAAAGAAGTTGAAATAGAATCTGGTCAGCCACTGCAGAAATATTTCACATGCCCATATGAATCAAAATCCCCCTGTCTACAAAAAGAAAAAAGAAACCCTGTATGTGCAGAATGGAACTGTGCCATAGAACTTTAAAACCTCTGATCTTTCATAAGCAGATCACAAGGCTTCTGAGATGATTCTGAACACATTAGAACTTCACACCATTCAGCTAGCAGTCACATGTTTTACCAATTTCAGCTCTATGTTTAACAAGAACTTGGTATATGCTGAGACATCAACAGCTAAGGGAAGGGAAGATTTGAAACAATGTCTGAGTGTCTGCAGGAGCTGGTGTAAAAGAAAGCTGGTGGGACAAATGTGGGCTGACATTGTCCCAGCAAAAGATGGTAAGAGCTTGGACTAGGGTCTTGTTTAAGGTGGTGGAAGTAATGGACTCAAGGGACTCACAGGATGTAAAATAGGTTGGATTTAGGAATGGATGGATGGCTTTGATGGACATGGAGGTGTCTAGGGGCCATCTGAGGTTGTCTCCAGCCTTCTAATCTACTTTGATGGAAGACGATTCTCTGAACCTGGGGATGAGGGAGTAGCAGGCAAGATCAGGAGTTTCTTCTAAGGCACACTGGGCTCACGGTACCTTTGAGACACTGAAGTGAAGGTGTGAGATTGAGGATGGAAGAGTGTTTGGAATCAAGGGCTGGAGGTGGAGCTGGCCAAAAATACTGACTGGCTGGCTGAGCACCTGAGGACTATCAGAGAAGAGTAACCATTACTTCACGGTGATTCCAATCCACTTGGGAGATGGTTCCAGCTACGCTAACAACACAGATGTGGGCTACACAAGACGAAATATCATAATGGTGTTATTCAGGACAGGGGGCAGCACAATATAGTACAAGGTGCTGCTTTTGAGTACAGATGGTCTCCAACTTATAACACACTCATGTTAGGATGAGCCACACTTATGAGCCTGCTTTTATTTTTGTTTTTTATCATTAGTGATAGGCACTACATACAACGGTGCAGCGTGTACTCTGATGTCCTTTCTCAGATGTTGACTCACAGATGTTCAAAGATCAGATCTATAAAGATGATAATAAAAGGCAATAGTGATGAGAAATAAGAAAAAATGAAGTATCTGTCTTACATCAGAACTGACTGATGACAGAGCCGTCAGAACGGAATTCCATGAGTTGGTGACTACCTGTATATGATGGGCAAGTAGGAGGATGGATGGATGGATGGCAGAGGTGGCAAAGACTGGGATACAGAGCATAGTGTAGATCATAATTTGAAGGGCAAGTAAGACCCCTTTACCTTGGAGTCCAGAAAAGTCCAGAAGTATGTGTGACATCACTATTACACATTATGACTAATTAGTATTATTCCATGGATACTACTGAGAGCTAACCGCTTTGGTAGACCCTTTCTATGGATCAGACACTGTACTAAGAAGTTTCCTGAATTATCTAATTGCATCTTCGAATAACCCAGTGACATAGAAACTCTTATCACTCTTATTTTTTAAGAGAAAGCTCAGTGTAACAGACTGAGTTGATGTAAACCAAGTCCATTTGCTCTTCTCCTTGGGCGCACAACTAATCCACATGTCCTAGGCCTTTGTACACAGGTGTGGCCAAATGCCTTGTTCTTCTCAGTAGAAGGTGTGTTAGTGAAGTGTGTGTCCAACTGGGTGTGACTTGTCTCCTTCCCCTCCTTTCTCCTCCATCAGCTGGATGATGCCAGAGCCACCTTAATGCTATAGTTCAAAGTCAGAAGGCACCCAGGTCTCTGAATAACCGTGTGGTACAGAGCTCCCTGCTGATGTACACTGTACCTCGAGACAAGCAGACCCCTAGGGACAGCACAACCAGGAGTCTGATACAGACGCTCAGAGGCCCTTTCTATGGATCAGACACTGTACTAAGACCATGACCTCACCTGACCAGCCATTGGCTTCTCACCTAGATGGGTGCTTTGGGAGGGACCCCTCTTCATGTTCCACAGCTCCTGCCCATGATCCAGTAGGTGGGTCAAGTCTGATTTGGGAACTGCATGTCCTGTTGATGGAGAAAGAAATTGGACAGAGGTGTTTTGATAAGAAGAATGAATCATCTCAGTCCTATCTGGAGCGTCATGGCAGGGAAGAGATCATGAATGAAGTTCCTCCCAACACAGTAAACAAACTGCTGATTGGTGTCTTGGGAACCAAGGGCACAAGTCCCAGTCTTGGATGCCAGTGCTGTATGAGGCAGTGCTGGTTGTCTGCACAGCACCCATCCACTTGACCTCCGTGTCTTCATTTCCTAGTGCTGCTATAACAAATATACCATAAGTGGTGGTTTCATACATATATTTTCTCACAGCTTAGAAGACCAGAAGTCTGAACTCAGGGCACTGGCTCTAGGGGAAGGGCTTTCTCTGTCGACTCTCGGGGAAGGTCCTTGTCTCTTTTCAGCTTCTGCTCCCTGGCTCCTTGGTAAGCCTCATGTGGCCTGGCATCTATCTTTTCCCATCTCTTAATCTGTTCTTTTATATCTAAAAAGAGATTAATTTAAAGCACACCCTACATTAATCCTACCTCATCTACATAACAAAGAAAACCCATTCCCAAATGGGACCGCAACCACAAACAAGTACATTCATCCAGAAAAGTCCAGAAGTAAATGTGTGACATCACTATTACGCATTATGACTAATTAGTATTATTCCATGGACACTACTGAGAGCTTACTGCTTTGGTGGACCCTTTATATCCTAACAGGTGTTAGGATTTGCAACGTACATTGTTGGGGGATGAAATCCAATCCATGACAACCTCCATCTGTTCAGGTGCACATCCCTTTCACAACACAGGCTTGGGACACAGACACAGAGAAGGTTAGCCTCTCCTTCCACATGTTGTTGGTTTTGGGTGTCATCAAGTCAGTTCTCACTCATAGTGAGCCAACTGACAGAGCACAACTGCCCCATAGGGTTTTCTTGGTTATAATCTTCAAGGGAGCAAATTGTCAGGTCTCTGTCCCATGGTGCTGCTGGGTGGATCTGAACCATCAACCGTTTGCTTAGCATTAAAGCACTCTACCATTGCACCAAGGTATGTCTTAACTCCTTTAAGTCACTCATTCTCAAACATGCTGTGCTTCACAAACACCTAGGAATGGATGCCTCTTCCAACCACAAACCAGATGAGAGGCAATGTCTTGGGATGATGCCTGGACAACAGGAGTTTTGAAAGCTCCCTAAGAGATTCTAGAGCCCAGAGAGGGTTGAGAACCACTGGTCCAGATCAGTTGGTGAGTGGCATCCCTACCATCCTCTGAGGGAGGAGTGACCTGAGCTAGACACTCATCTGAAGAGAAAGCTAGTCCCGTGTAGGAGAGTGTCGGCCAAGGGGAAGGCTGCCCTAGCTACTACACTGCTCAGCATCCTGTGAACTCTGAGGGGAGCCAGACTGAGGACAAGGTGGACACCTGGACCAGGGAGAGGAGAGGTGCAGAGTCTTGCCATCCCTGTGCTGTCATGCTCCCCAAACCAGGAGCCAGCCCCACTGTGGGACTTCTCATCAGGTGAGGGAGTAAATTTCCTTCCACGAGGGTCTTTTTTTTTTTTTTTTTTTAATTGTGATTTGGGTGAAAGTTTACAGAGCAAATTCACTTCCACACAGCAGTTCACATACACTTTGTCTCATGACATTGACTACAATTTTACCACAATGCAACAGCTCCCATCCCACTTCCTCTCAATAGTTACCACTTCCATCCCTCCACGTCCTCCTGCCCTCTGAGCTGTCTCCCGGTGCATAAACAGCCCTTCTTTCTCCCATGATTGTTCTCTCCAAGGAGTGTAACTACCTCAGGTAAATGTTCAACTCATATGCCTGTCTTTTGTTTGGCTGGAAGCCACAAGTGTGGGTTCATTTCCAGACCCGAAGGGTAGCTAGGGGCCCAAGTCTCAGTGGTTCCACCAGGTCTATCACACCAGCAAACCTGGTCTCTCCCCCCCCCTCCTTTTTTCTTTTCCCAGGAGGGTCTTAAAAGCTTACAAGTAGCACCTAAAGCATGACAATTGGTCTCTATTTTCCTGGAGGAACAGAAGGAGAGTAGGGCATAGAAGATATGGGATGTGTGGCTGACTGCCTTCATGAACAACTGCCTCCTCTGCCATGACACCAGAAGAACTGGATGGTGCCTGGCTACTATAACTGAAAATTTTGGTCAAAGATTCTATGGAAGAATTCCAGTCAAAAGGGGAAACATGCAGAACAGAATTTGAAATTATCATGGAATCCTGGTTTTCTGGAGCCATGAAGTCTGGATGAACCTCTCCAACTACTGGCCTGAGATAATCTTTAACCTTTAAGCTAAAAATATCCTGAAGTCTTCTTAAAACCAAACAATAGTTTAGCTTAACTAGTAAAGAAAGCCTGCTATGGGAATGCTACTCTTTTAAGAACTATCTACATGGGATCAAAGTGACTAACACAAATCAAAGGATTAGGTAGGAACCGCATGGGGCAATCAGTTTATGTTAATGGAGGAAGAACAACTCAACAATTAAGAGGAGAATGGCTGCACAACTGGAAGAATGTAATCAAAGTCACTGAATTGTAAGTGTGGAAACAGTTGAATTGGTGTATGTTTTGCTGGGTATATTTTGAATAACAAGCTTCCTTTCAGAAGTCAGTTTGGGTTCTTCTTCTGTTACATGCAGCCAAGCACATTTCAATAAAGGTAGGGCATGAAAGACAGCAGGGCTGTACAGAAGCCCAATGGCCCCACAATTCTCAACAGGCAGATTCCAATCCCCTACCCAGAGCTAATCCCATCATCACACAGTGAAAGCTCACTGGTGTCCTCTGTGTGCCTGGCACAGTGATGGGCATGGAAAAGCTGATGCAGACCTTCCTTCAGCTCTGTCAGGAGTTGAGCTCTCTGCAGCCACAGGGCCTTTGCATATGCTGGGAACACTGCATCTCCCCTCCCCACCTCTAAAAGGGCACTCTAGTAAATGAGAAAGTCAGTTTCACTTGCCACAACTGGAAGGTTGAAACACATTGAAACATGACCTCAAATGTTTTGCACTCAACTACTAACCAGAAGGTTGGTGGTTCAAACCCACCCAACAGCCCCACAGACAATGGGCCTGGCACTCTTACATACAGATTGGAACCAAACCAAAACAACAAAATCCACTTGCCAACGAGTTGCTTCTTATTCATAGTGACTTTATAGGACCAAATAGAACTGCCCCACAGTGTTTCTAAGGCTTTCATCTTTATGGAAGCAGCTGCCAAGTATTTCCCCCACAGAGCTCCCTGTGGGTTCAAACCACCAACCTTGCGGTGAGTAGCCGAGCACTTAGCCACTGCACCACCAGGGCTCCTTACATAAAGACGACGGCCAAGAAAACCCTATGGAGCTCTACTCTGTAACACATGGGGTCATCATGAGTTGGAATCCACTCGACACCAATGGACTTGGTTTTTTGCTCTGCTTCGCCAACTGGGAAAACGGATTCCACTTGCCACAAGCAGTAGGTGACCATCAAAACATAACAATGAAGTCAACAGTTATGACATCCTCGTGAGAGTCACAGCTGCTGCCGCTGTGGCGATGAGGAAAGCGCCCTAGCTAGAGGGGCCCAGGAGATCAGCACTGAACCAAGACTTCTCTCAATGACAGTGAGCAGGTGGACAGAGCAGGGAAAGGGACTGGCTTTCTCAGGTGTCCACAGTGGCATCTGCTGCTGTCTGTGAACCCTCTAACACCATCTCCTGTACCAAAGGAGTATGGCCCAAGCCTTAGGGAACCAAGGCTGATGGGGCAGGTACCAGGGTCCTTCTTACCTAGACTGTGCTGTTTAGGAAAATGCTGGGGGCATTGATGGCAGATGCCTGAGGGAAGGGGCTGCCTGACTCACTGCCTTCTCCGAAAACAGCCATCACGCATGGCCCTGACGGGCTGTGGGGACAATGGACCCAACCAGGCTGAGTCTGACCACTTCCCTCCTGCGGACTCTGGCTGGAGGCAAGGCTGGGAAGGTACTGAGGTAAGGGCTGTGTTTAGAAGCTGCATCTCTGTTGCCCAACAACTGCGGGCATAGACACGGGAGAGCAGGCAGGAGAAGGAATCGGAAACCCGAGGGGCTGTGGGGAGAAGGCATGGCGGTTCCTGTGGCCTTTGTGAGCTGCCAAGAATCAAGAGGAAGTGGTGGTGACAGTCCCTGGGTCAGGCCAATATGCCATAAGACCCAACCACGCGAGATTAAATCAGTCACTATCCGAACTAAACTAATTACATTAACAAAGAAGAAGAAGAGGTGGTGAGGAATGAGGCCTTACCCAATGAGACCAGGAGCCTGCAGGTATCCAGCATCACCTCCCGGTACAGGGTCCTCTGGGCCAAGTCCAGCTGCCCCCACTCCTCCCGCGTGAAAGTCACGGCCACATCCTTGAAGGTCACAGACACCTGGAAAATCCAACAGGTAGGACTTTGTTGGCCTTGGGTTGTCTGGTGGGATTAGAGCTGGTTGCTCAGGCAGCGGTGAAGGTGTGGAGAGACTTATGGCCAGAACCACCAGGCCCCCAGGGCCTAGCTCTGTGCTGGGCTCCAGGGCAAGGTAGATGCCGCTTTCGGATGTTAGGAAACTGACTGAGAGAAAAGCCTTCAGTGGGGAAGGCCACTGGAGAAGGACACAAGGGTAGGACAACCTTGTATGGACTGAGAGGCAGGCTGGAAGTTCACTAGGATGTAGAGGAATAAAGAGAAATGATAGGTAGGCCCCAGCATACACTGGGGTTCTGCTTCAATGACTGCTGCAAGTTGGTCCTGAGGTAAGTCGAATAACTTTTGTTTTTGTTTTCCTCATTACTGCCTTTTACTGTATCTTTATATATTATAAAATTGAACATGTGAGTGAATATCTGAGAATGGTACCATCAGCAAATTACAACTGCGACTCTGTACGTGGTGGTTGCTGTTGTTGTTGTTGTGTGCCATAGAGTCAGACCCAACTGACTCACAGTGACCCCTCCCTGGGTTTCTGAGGCGGTATGACTAGGGAAGTAGATTGCCCAACCTTCCTTCCGAGGAGTGGCTGGAGCGTTTGAACCGCCAGCCTTCTGGTTGGTAGTCAAGTGCCTTAGGCACTACACCACCAGAGCTTCTTCTGTATGTGATACATATACTAAAATCTACAAAAAACAAAGTCATAAGTGTAGTTCATCCTCACTCGAATTCATCATAAGTCAGGGACTACTTGTACTTCCAGCCGTAACAGCAGCAGCACTGAGCCCCACTCGTCCTCGCAGTATGTCTGTACACGCTAAGGGCTTTGGTAAAGGGATTACAAGTCCCAGTCTCTGGCTCCAGGCTCCTAGGTTGAAATCCAGCTTCCTTAAATCAACACTGGCCTGCTGTGGAACCTTGGGGGAGTCCCTTAATTTCTTCTCCATATCAATAAAAGGGTAATGCCTACTTCACCAGGTAAACAAAAGAAAAAATGTTCACAAAGCCAATGCTGGGATGCCTGGCACATTTCAATGCTTGGAGTGTTTTTGTGCCTTTTACTGGCACTTCCATAGCCCATGAGTGAAATGCAATAATCACCTCTATGCTAGTCAGCAAGGAGCCCTGGTGGCATAGTGCTTAAGCATTCAGATAGGAACTGAAAGGCTCTATGAGAGAAAAGATCTGATGGTCTGCTTCCAAAAAGATACGGCCTTGGAGACCCCATAGGGCAGTTCTACTCTGGCCTCCTGGGTCACTGACTTGGAATTAATTCAATGGCAATAGTTTGGTTTGTCTGGTCAGAGTCAGCATCCCGAGGCTCAGGGAGCTCTTACACTCACCCAGACTCAAGTCTAAGGGCTCAAGTGGTATTTGACCATCCAGTGAAAGACCACACATTGTCACTGTCCTAGGACATGCATTGGGTGATGGTGGAACCCCTAATAACCACACAGCTTTCTTAAACAACAAATATCAGCTGCCTTGGTCTATGTGGTTCCATCCAGCTGAAATGTCCCCTTCCTGCTCTTATTCCCAAACCCACCTATGGAAGGGAGAGCTGCCCACCTGCAAAGGTCTATCTCGGTTAGAGATGACTCTGGGAGGAGTGATCGAGGTCACACGCTCTGGTGGTTGACATCCTGAGTTTGAGTTTCTGCTACTTCAGAGTAGTGTGACCCTGGGCAAGTAACTTCACTTCTCTGGACCCCAAAGTCCTATTCTGCAAAGCAGGGATGAGAACAGAACCTAAGTCTGAGAAGGTGGTGATGAAATAAGTGATACATAATGAGTGCCCCTAAGTCTATTTCAAGGGCTCAGTAAAGGATGGCTTTACAGTTAGTTTTTGTGATTTTTCTCTGCTCCCATGGCAATCTGGCACCCTGCAACCTTGCTCATGTCCCTCCGTGTGGGGATTGTCCCTCATTGTGACAGATTCCCCGCAGAAAGATGTCAGAAGATAGACATGTTGGGGCAAGAGGAACCTCAGCTAGAACCAGAAAGGTCAGGAAAAAAGGCTCCTAAGAGATGACATCGATGAAAGGGAAGGATGTGAAGGGGTGGCTCTGTCGATAAATGATATCTGGGGACACTGTCCCGGGCACAGGGAACTGGCAGGACAAAGGCTGCATACTGGGCATATTGTGGCACGTTCAGGAACTCCTTGGATGCAGAGGGCACGGGAAGAATGGAAGGGGGGAAGACACAGGTGGCTTGGCTCGGGCAGCTCCAGTCGGGCCCCACAGGCCGTGAGGGGGGCGTATTCTGAATTTGATAGGAGCCGTCACAGGTTAGACCCATCTCCTGAGCACCTTTTATAGCCCCAGCCTGCTCTAGGCCTGGGGACAGAGCAGCGGACAGGTGCTCCTCTTCCAGGCTTGGACTCAGATCCTCCACAAGTGAGGCAAAGTCAGACAGCCCCAAGGATTCCAGAGAAAAAGAACAGAGTGAGAACAGACATTAGGGGTGACTTTAGATGGGGCGACTAGGGAAGGCCCTTTTGGGGAGAAGGCACTTGCATGAATGAAGTTAGGAAGGAACCATGCAGACACAGTAAGTGAACTAACAAGACAAGTCCTGACAGTGACCTAGGCTATGATGAGAGTGACAGGGTGCAGTGCTAGAGAGTAAACCCAGGGCTGTCGTGTGTTTATGTCCAAAGGAACACCATGCTCCTGCACACTGTCATCACTCAACGTTTTAACATGCTCACTCTTCAAATATATCTAAACATTGTAAACAGGAAAACGCATTCACTCCTGTCAGTAATTTACTCCATGTAAACTGATGACAATCACAAAGGGAAATCCAGGGGCCTTCTGGGCTCGCAGCCTGCCTGGCAGCCTTCTCTGACCCTGCAGAGTAACAATTCCACAAAGCCCTCGTCCCACCGGCTTTCGGCCACAAGCTCTCCTCCTCCTGTCACCCAGTCCTTAGCTTTGTAGGGAGGACCACAAGCTAGACCCCCACCAGCCACTCCTCAGAAGGAAGATGGGGCAATCTACTTTTGTAGTGATGTTGTTGTTGTTATTATGTGCCGTTGAGTCAGACTCACCTCATAGCGACCCCTCCTCGGGTTTCCAAGGCGGTATCACTACTGAAGTAGATTGCCCAACCTTCCTTGTGAGGGGTGGCCGGTGGGTTTGAACCGCCAGCCTTCTGGTAAGCAGTCAAGTCCCTTAGGCACCCCAAGGAGGGGTCGCTATGAGTCGAGTCTGACTCGATGGCAAATAACAAGAAGCTAGACCCAGGTGAGCCCTGAAAGTGACTACATGCCCAGGATCATATCTCCCCAGAAAGGGAGACCATGGTGATGCCTCCAAGCCCAGCTGGGCCCTGAAGACACATTCTGTGTGTGCCCTTTGCTGGTGCCCTCAACCCAAGGGAGGGATGACTGACATTCTCCTGTTGCCACTGTGTTCTGTTGGGTCAGTTCCTACGCAGCAGCGACCACAGGTGACAGAGTGGAACTGCCCAGAGGGTCTTCTGGGCGGTCACCTTAGGGGAAGCCCAGCAGCAGGCTTTTCTCTCCCAGCCTGACGGGCTGCAAGTGCCCACCTTCTGGCCACCAGCTGCAGCTTCGCCGGGGCTGCCACCAGCAGCTCCTGCATGTCCATTTCAGACCCGAGGAACTGAGGCCCAGGGAACAAGGGGCAGCCCTGGGAAGGGGTACAGCTGGAATCCACACCGAAGTGTCGGAACTCAAGTCTGCGATGCCCGCT
The DNA here is from genome assembly GCF_000298275.1 of Orycteropus afer afer. Classification (NCBI taxonomy): domain Eukaryota; kingdom Metazoa; phylum Chordata; class Mammalia; order Tubulidentata; family Orycteropodidae; genus Orycteropus; species Orycteropus afer. The sequence continues at coordinate 1,377,022 of NW_006922197.1, forward strand.
GTGCATCTATGCTGGGCAGAGGGCGTGGGGTTAGGGGATACTGGAAACCCACATTTCACCCGTCCACATCGCATCCCACTGGTTCCCACCGACACGCCCATACGACCCCTGGCCAGGATCGCAGTACCCTGGGTTCGAGTGACCTCACCCTAGAGCCCCCTGATCCAACCACATGGGGGTGAAGAAGGCGAAGGGTCACAGGGCACTGACATCCCACATATGGCGCGCCGGTTGCCTGTGGGTGGGGGTCCCAGCGGGTGAGCGTTGGGGGGACCCTCCACTCACCCGCGCCGGGCCCATCAACGCAGCCACCGCCATAGACCCCGGTGAGGTGAGCAGGGGGGGATTCCACGGACCCAGCAGGACCTTCTCTCAGGTCCTAGAAGGGCTTGGAGGGGACTTCCGTCTTCCTTCTAATTCTTCCTAACTGGGGGCCGAACACTCGCTGGACCCTCACGGTCCTTGTGGACACACCGAGCCTGCAACGGTCAAACGGACTGCTGCCGGAAGTCCCGCCCCTGCCAATGCTAGACTCAAGAAACTCCGGGCACAGCCTTCTGGGAAAAGTAGTTTCTGTTCCGCGTCCCTCAACGTTCTCTGTGGCAATGGCCCAGTGGCCCCGGAGCGGTGCTGGGAAGTGATGTCCAGAGGATATAGTGAAAGAAGGAAGACGGGCAGAGAACATTTCTCAAAGGGAACCCCCTAGATTTCCATGACGTGTTTTTATAACATGGAAATTCCATGTTGTACTTTTTGTAAGAGGAGCTCTGGTGGTGTAGCAGTTAAAGCATATGGATGCTAACCAAAAGGATGATGGTTCAAACCTACCAGCTGCTCTCCAGAAGAAAGATGAGGCCGTCAGCTTCTGTAAAGATTATAGCCTTGGAAACTCTAAGGGGGCAGTTCTACTCTGTCCTATATGGTTTCTATAGGTCGGAACCCACTCGATGGCAGTGGGTTTTTGCGTGTGTGTATGTTTTGTTTTTTGTAAAACAGATGCTCCGAATGGACCAACTGGTCACAAAATACCATACTGTCACTCAGATACAAAGTGGTCCACCTATGTTGTTGTCATTTATGGTAAGTCAAGTCCACTCACGAGCAGCCCGTATGTACAGAGTAGAAACTGTTCCATAGGATTTTTAAGGCTGTGGTTTGGAATTATTTTGGAAGCAGATGGCCATGCCCTTCTCCTGAGATGCCTATGGGTGGGCCTTTCAGGCACCAGTAGAATGCTTAACCATTTGCCTCACCCAGGGAATCGTGACTCAAAAACAAAGTGAGGAAACCAAAACCTTATAGAATATGACAAGTGAATGGGAAACTTGTATGGAGCACTGGGCTGCTAACCAAAAATCCGTGTGTGAAGCTAACATTTCACACCCACCCAGTGGCTCCTCGGGAGAAAGACCTATCTGTTCCTCTAAAGACTGTTGTTGTTAGGTGCCCTTCAGTTGGTTCCAATTCATAGCGACTTCATGTGTAGCAGAAATGTTGCCAGGTCCTGCGCCATCCTCACAATCATTGATATGTTTGAGCCCATTGTTGCAGCCACTGTGTCAATCCATCTCACTGAGGGTTTCCTTCATTTTCACTGCCCCTCTATTTCACCAAGCACAGTGTCCTTCTCCAGGTATTTCTCCCTCCCGATAACATGTTCAAAGCCATTTTCTCTTTTAAGGAGCATTCTGGCTGTACTTCCTTCAAGAGTAATTTATTCATTCTTCGGACAGTCCATGGCATATTTAATATTTTTTGCCAATATGATTCAAATGTGTCAATGCTTCTTGGTCATTCATTCTTCATTGTTCACCTTTTGCATGTTTATGAGACAAACGAAAAGACCATGGCTTGTGTCAGGCACAACTTAATCTTGATGTCACACCTTTGCTTTTTAACACTTTTCAAAACCATCTTTTGCAGCAGATTTGTACAACACAATACATCGTTTGATTTTTTTTTTTTTTTATGGCTGCTTCCATGGGCATTGATTGTGGAGACAAGTAAAATTAAATTCTTCACAAAAAAAAAAAATCAATGATACAAGAAATATCAAAAGAAGATGGAAGGAATATACAGTGTCACTGTACCAAAGAGAATTGGTCAACATTCAACCATTTCAAAAGATAGCATACAATCAAGAACTAATGGTACTGAAGGAAAAAGGTTCAAGCCAAAATGAAGCCAATGTGATCTAGTTTTTGTGGTCTCCAGGAAAGACCCCAACCAACCAAATGAGGGTACTTGTCTTCCACTGACCAAGAATGACCAGGTGAGACAAAGAATTTTGTGTGAGCAAAGATTTATTATAGGAAGACAGTCTGGCCAGAGGAGACAGAGAAGGCTTTAGGCAACACTAATCCCCCTATCCCCAAGCACAGTGTTTTGGTTACATAGTGCCAGTCTAACAGGAATAGACCACAAATGGGATGGCTTGAATAAACAGAAGTTTATTCTTACAGCTTGGGGAGGCTAGAAGTCCAAGTTCAAAGTGCCAGGGTCTTAGGGGCTGGGAGAAGGGCATCAGCTCTACCTCCTGCTCCCGGCCCACTGAAGCTGGAGGCTTTCCTTCCCAGGCAGCTTCTGGCCACTGAGGCTGACAAACCCTGTGTTAGACTGCATTCTCTAGAGAAGCAAAACCAGTAAAGCTTATATACATACAGAAAGAGAAATTTATCTTAGGGAAATGGCTCACACACTTCTAGAAGCTGGCAAGTCCTAAATTCTTGGAGCAAACATCAAGCTGGAGGCTTTTCCTGACTCACACAGCTACAGGGGCTGATGAGCTCAAGGTTGGCAGACAGTACACTGGCTGTTGACTCCAACGAATGATGAATCCAATATTTCCAGGCCAAATGGTGGATTGTTTGCTCATGGACAGTTGTAAGCAGCACAACAAAATCCCAATCCACAGAAGAGTGTCTCTTTTCCCAGGATGTCCATAAATATACTGGAAGCAGGCCAAACCCCTAGGGAAACTCCCTTTCAATGGATTGGCTGCTCAACACATATACATCTAATCCCATCATTGGAGCAACCCACATCACAATTGCTTAAGCCTCACAGAATTGTGGTCCAGCCGACTTGACACACAGCTCCAACTATCACAGTCCACCCCTTGTCAACTTGGAAGTAGTACACATCTTCTTAACCATATATAATCTCTAAATAAGGACAATTATAAAGTCACATTTGTGCCTGACATGATATGCTAAAATGCGTACAACCAAAATGCATTAACCTTATTTACATTTCACAGTTTGTAACAGAAGAAAACAAAAATATTTGATGCACATATACAATGAAGAAATATAACAGTCAGAGTCCTCCTTTCTGCGACTGGTCATATGGTCATAGCTGATATTCAGAACGACCTTCTTCCACCACCCATTCTGTATTTCCCTTGCCCTCAGCAAGCACCTCAGCTGGTCATGGTTCTTTACCTGGTGGAGTGACCCAAACTTTCATTTGTAAACGGTCTGGGCCATTAGTAGTCACATCCGAATTGGGTTGCTGTAATTTTCCATTGACTTTAATCACAGGGCATGGTAGTACTAAGAGATGTCCTGAAGAGTCTCCTGTATTCCAGACATATTCTTCTTTACCTCCATTAGGTAATGCCAATCCAATTTCCCCTTGGTAATCAGGATCTATCACACTGGATAATACAGTAATGCCCTTCTTTGTCTGTTGATCCAGAAGCATGAGGAAGCCAAAATGGCCAGTGACATTCTTAATTTCCAGTTCAATGCAATTAATATTGTGTCTCCAAGTGGGAGTGTTCCTCCCTTTGAGACTGAGATCTCCAGACCTGCAGAGGATAGGTTAGCAGAGTCAGGAAGGAAAAATTTTTTGAGTGGGTTACTAGGGGTAATAGTGAGTGATACCACTCCTGTTTCTGCCCCCTTGGTTCCTGGACTATTGGAGAAACAGCACTGTATATTGGATGCTGGTTTAGAGCATATACAGCCTCCTGGAGAACATAGCCCCAACCCTGCAAGGAATTACCACCTAGCTGGTGCCATAATTGTGTTTTCAGTAGGCCATTCCATTGTTCTATCAAGCCAGCTGCTTCAGGATGATGAGAACCATGGTAAGACCAGTGAATTCCATGAGCATAGGCCCATTGCCACACTTCATTTGCTGTGAAGTGAGTCCCTTGATTTGAAGCAATGCTGTGTGGGTACCATGACAGTGGATAAGGTATTCTGTAAGTCCATGGATGGTAGTTTTGGCAGAAGCATTGCCATGCAAGGAAGGCAAATCCATATCCAGAATAAGCATCTATTCCAGTAAGAACAAAACAGTGTCCTTTCCATGATGGTAGTAGTCCAATGTAATGAACCTGCCACCACGTTGCAGGCTGATCACCCCAAGGAATGTTTCCATATCACGGGCTCAGTGTTGACCTCTGCTGCTGGCAAATTGGGCACTCAGCAGTGGTGGTAGCCAAATCAGCCTTGGTAAGTGAAGTCCATGTTGCTGAGCCCATGCATAACCTCCATCCCTGCCACCATGGCCATTTTGTTCATGAGCCCATTGAGCATTGACAGGAGTAGCTGGGGAAAATGGATGGCTGGTTCCCACTGAACATGTCATCCTTTATTAAAGTCCTCCTCTGCCGAGGTCACCTTTTGGTGGGCATTCACATGAGACACAAATACCTTTACTCCTTTGGCCCATTCAGAGAGATCTATCCACATACCTA
>NW_006922197.1:1383274-1395784 GCF_000298275.1 Orycteropus afer afer
CAGCTGCAATTAGAGTCACCATCTGATTAAGTTTATGATAATCTACTATCATTCTCCTCCATCTTTTTTTTTTTTTTTTTACACAGGCCAAATAGGCTAATTAAATGAGGAAAAGGCACAGTCTCAATATTACGGAACAACATGGCATGCTAACTATTCAAGTCCAAAAAATGTCTCAAGGTTGTCAGGGCATGGCAGGCTCCTGAACAATGACTTGTCTACATGTAGGGTTAAAGCATGCCAAAAAGTTAGAGACCTTCCTCAAAGGTGCTTCTTATATACTAGAATCAGACCACATCCCTAAAGCAGCTACTTAGCTGCTCCAGTAGATTTCACTGGGGAGTTGATTACCAATCTCACCATGGGGAATAACTGCATCCAGCCACCCAGCCACCCAGCCAGGCTCAGCCAAGTTGAAACACAGCCTTAACTACCCCATCATTGGCCATCATTGGCCCCCTTCTTTGAAACTATTGATATGTTTTTCCGAATGGCATCAGTTGCTTCATTCATCTTTTTCAGACTACAGAATTTTCTAGCCATTACTCAAAGTGATGGTAAGGGAGTAAGGCTAACCCAAAGCACTGTCTGCATCTGATAAACAAGGAAGCAGGTACAGAATGCAACAGCATAAGTCAATTCCAACTCATCGCAACCCACAATTGGGCTTCCAAGGCTGTAAATGTTGACAAAAATAGATTGCCACATCTTCCTTCTGCAGAGCAGCTAGTGGGTTTGAACTGCTGACCTTCTGGTTACCAGCCAAATGACTTATCCACTATACCATTGGAGCTCCTTCTTTTCTCTCTAGGGCAGTTGATATGGGACTCCAGGTCCCATAAGTGACTTCGAATTACAATGAGATTCTCTTCCTTGGTCCCCAAGTTCCCTTCTGAGGAGGAACAACTTTTACCCTAGTCTGTTTCCAAAAGTATCATGGGAACAAGTATAACAAATAGAAACTTCAACTACTCAAGATCAGGAAGCCAAGAAATAAGGCAGCTGAAATGCAGCTCCCAGACTTAAGGCAGACAGTTGTATCTGAGTGCTGACTTTGTCTTGTTGGAGCTTCTTCACAATTTGGTTGAGAACTTGTTGATCTTGCTTAGTGTGGCTTGAAATGTTCACTAAGGAACAGCAAGTGGCATTTATCTATATACAAACTTCCTCATGAGCTGCTAACAGTAAGCCTAGGGTGGCCCTATTTTGGAGGAGCATGTGCTATATGGAATCGACTTTCGTTTGGTGGGCAGAGGTTAGGTCTGAGGTTGAGTTACTGTTTCTGATGAAATGGAGATATTTTGAATAAACTGGTAGAGGACATGAAGGTCATCACATTTTTTTCCTACTCCCATCATGGGTAACAGAATCCACTGAGCTTTTTCTCAAGTGTTCCAGGTCATGTCCAGTGAGCTATGATGAAAATGGTGATTAGCTTGTGTGGAATAGAGAACTTCTTCAAGAGAAAGAACATGGGTTCCTCCTGCCTAGCTCCATTCAGGCTGCAAGTTCCGGCATGGTTGACTGGTTATATGTTGAATGCTAATTATTCATAAAGTCAATACACACCTGGATGTTTTAGGGAACATGTACTTGGTGGGAACTGAAAGATGGCTTTTGCAATGCTGTGACTAAGACCAAAAAAAAAAACAACCCTCACTACCATGGAATCGAATCAGACTCATAGCGACCCCTCCTTGGATTTCTTAGGTGGTAACTCTACAGACATAGATTGCCCATCTTCCTTCCGAGGAGTGGCTGGTGGGTTTGAACCACCAGCCTTCTGGTTAGCAGTCAAATGGCTTAGGCACTACACCACCAGAGCTCCCCAGGCATTCAGAAATGGTTACAACATGATTATCATGCTCATAAGTCTCATCGTTGAGGCTTGTCCAAATCCTGTTCTGGACATCAGTATCTGCATTTCATTACAATAAGGCCATTTCCCATATAGGCAGAGGACTTGATGGAATCCACTGGCTGCATAAGACGACCAGAGTCTGAGATCTGACATCACTGTATTGAATTCAATCTGTACTTTTGTAGGAGTTAATCAAATAAGCACCTTCTTCTTTTATCCAGTATCCCAAATGGACAGGGACTGGGATGGTGGGTGATCCCTGGGCACCATGGGAAGGGGAATGAGAAGACACCTAACAATTATTGGTCCAAACTGGTTCAGCAGTTTGTTGGAGTTGAATGACAGTGTTAAATTCCTATCCATTCTCACTGGAAAACATAAGTAATAGGTTGGAATAAACCATGAAAAGAGCCCTAGTTTGGATTCTATCATTTGGAAGGAGACTTAAGGTCCCTCGATAACTCCATTTTCCATTCATATTGATATTTTATTTATTCTTTGATTGGTGGGTATCTCTTAATGTGCATGTAATGTACCCAGGGTTTTACTTCCTCCAGCTTTACTTTGGTATATGTTGTCAGTAGAATGGTGTATAGGCCTTTCTACTTAGGTTTTTTTTTTTTTTTTTTTTTTTTCCTTTCTTCAAGGTACATAATTCTCTGTATTGCTAGGAAAACTGTAACTTGATTACAAATGTTAGAGAGATAATATATAAAATTAACATAATAAATCTAGTCTGTAATGAACACAATTAAAAACTATGTTGTAACCAGTTAATAATATTAAGAAAAGGAGTATCACACAAAAAAGGCATTGAATGAAGTCAAGTAGCTTTTTGGAGAATTTTTGGATATCTTTTTCTTTTTCTCCTGTAGTATTTACTTAAACATAATAAGAGATATTAGCACTGGCATAGACAAATCCTAAACAAAATTTGAAATATTCAGCAACATGCATAAGATCTTGTTTCATGATCTTAAAATTTGGCTATATACTTCAGATATCATTTTCTGGCCACAAGGGTGTTTGAGGGTGATTTTCAAATTTCTAGAGAGCTGACTAGTCCTAGGAGATGTTTTGGCTTTCCGAAGGTAGAGAATTTGGGAGCATGCCACATGTGATTTATAACATTTTAAATAAACTATTTAAAGCATTTTTTATTTATAAAACAGAAGCAAATAATATTTTGTTACTTTCCTATAAAGTTTTAAAATTGTCAGGAGTTTATCAAAGGAAAAATACCTGAGTCATTTAACCAAAGATCTTAAAGGTAGAAACTTCAACTTTGCCTAAAGCCATGTGGTTTGGTTTTCTTGCTCAGAAATTTATTCTGTTAAAACCCTTGTCTTTAAGGCAGATTGCATAAGAACAAAATTAAGTTTTTAACCCAGTAACCAAGAAAAAGTTTGTTATCTTAAGAATGAGAAATAAGTGGTTTTTTTTGTTTTGTTTTTGTTTTTTTGTTTTAATTCTTGTGAATTAATCTATTAAATCTTCAGTTGCAAATAAAGAAGAACCTTGATCATATAAAAAATAATCTTTAACAAATTTTCCCATATTTCTTGCCTTTGTTATATGTTTATCACACCATAATCCTTTAAAAAATATATATGAGCATGTTCAGTATTAGACCCCAATACACATACATACACAGCCTTCTGTTCTCTGTGGCATAACTTTAACCTCCTATTCAACTTTCCTCTGACCTTCTATCTCTTACCGTACACCCTCGAGTTTAGCTTTGACTATTTTTCATATTATGGCATAACCAGACATTTTCTTTTAAGGTGAAACAACTCTCCTTTTTCCTCTTAAAAATTTCGACCTTCTCTTCTTAACCTTTTGGAGGAAATTTTTACATTCTTTCTGCAAATCCTTATTTTGTCACAAAGTCATAAAGCTTCTACATACAATTTCTCATCCCATTTCCTTTCCCATGTACAAAATAGATCAAGTTGGAAGATTGTATTATGATTCAATGAACCATTTTCAGGCCACTGTTCATCATCTCCTAGAGTATACTGAGGCTAGGCAGTATTGCATAAAACCTTCATTCTGGATTTTTTTTTTCCCCCAAATAATGAGACTCAAAGTAAAAGCAATTTTTCAAAATACATCCTAGGGGACTGCAGTCCAGAGCTCAGTTATCCTGATTACACATTTTCTTTCTGTGGAGTAACCTGAGTTTTGGTAACTAAATTAGTTTCATGGGCTAAATGTTACCCGATCTCAGCCAGTTATCCTCTTTGTCAAACCTGAAAGGACCTTATCCTCCACACAGGGAGCTCCTTCTCCTTCCCAGGGCACTTACTACCAAGCTGTCTTAAAACCCTTCACCAACAGCAACACTGTTCAGTCTGAGGCTGGTCCCTGTCACCCAGGGTCGAAAAGTCCACCTCTGGAAGAAATGGTCCCAGTGTGAGCTAGGTGAAGCTATTGACCCCAGTGGCACAGGGACAGACTATGGATCTGGAAATGCTCAACCAGTGAGTCCCTTCATGGTCGCCAAAATTGTCACCTCCACAACATTGGGTATGTTGTCCAGCATGACTAAATCTAATAAAGACACACAAACATGAAGAATAGAAGGCACAGCTTTATTAAGATCACACAGAAGTTAAGACAGAGAAGGAAATTCCCTCATAGTCTGTCTATTTAGGTGCTTTCCAAGCCTTTGTGTTAAGGAAGGATTACATCAAAATCATATTGTCCTTACAATTTCATATGATTACAGCATGTGCAATAAAAGATAGTTTTTAATTCTTAGCATGTCTCATTACAGTGCTAAATCTCCACCCAGGGGAGTGATTTTTAATATGCTAATGTTCCCTTTCATCCAGCTATAGGCTATCCTTTAAGTATTTATGAGTCAGTCATCTGTGGTTAATGTTTAGGTCCTTTTTCTGACATCAGCATGTCTCCTGACCATGTGTTGTTTTTCAAAAAGTTATATTTTGTACTTCTCTTATCTCCCATTCTGAGGACTGTTGTGCATTACTCACACCTGCTGTAATAGACTTTGGGGAGCTGTGTCTCCATGCCATAGTCATACCTGCAGCCTACACAGGGTCCCAACGGTGACCTAGATTTCAAGGTCAGATTGTCTGAAAGCTGCTTTTCTGACTGACTCTCTCACTGTACTCACTCTGATCAAAAGCACTTGGACTGAATCTCTCCTGGGGTCTGTACCAACAGACAACTCTCCTGGGAAAAGACACACTTTCTCTAGTCCTGCCCATCCTTGTCAGAGCTCAAGCATTAGTCAGAAGCTAAACTTAACCATTTGTCTGAAAGAGAAAGATGTGGCAGTCTGCTTCCACAAAGATTTATAGCCTTGGAAACCCTATGGGACCATTCTACTCTGTCCTATAAGGGGGGCTTGAGTCAGAATCAACTCAATGGCAGTGGTTTGGGGTTTGGTAACTTTTTGCACTACCCAAAGTCTATCTATGCTTTGCTAACAAGGAAACAGTAGGTGGCGATGTTTAATAAATAATTTTCGTCTCCACTGGGAAAGGCAAGAGGAGCAGCAAGTGTGAAAAGTTGTGGGAAAATTTACCTGAAAAGTTCTGTGGAATGATACTAAATCTGAAATCTTCAGTCAGAGGTTTATTTCTTAAATTGCTCTGACTCAACTTCTCCACATCCAAAACAATTACAAACTACCTATGTTTGTTTTCAAGACTTTTTTCTTTCTTCTTTTTTTAAATTCCAGGTTTCTCAGGCTTTGAGGAAAACACTAAACCAAAGACCAGCAGTTTGATGATTCACAGTGATTTGGCTTTTGGGATTATCTTCCTCCTCCAGACCGGTGCTGGGCTCCTCGGGAATTCCTCACTTGTATGTCTTCACTTGTTATTTGCTGGACACAAACTAAAGCCCATTGACCTGATTCTCAGCCACCTGTGTTCAGCCAACGCCTTGGTGCTTCTCTCTAAGGGAGTCCGACAGGCTGTGACAGCTCTGTGGCTGAATGATCCGCTTGGTGATTATAAACCCGGGTTGTAAACTCCTGTTTAACCTTCACCGAGTGGCCTGCAGGCCCTCGCTCTGCACCACCTGCCGCCTCCTGAGTGGCTTCCAGGCCATCACAGTCAGCTCCGGTGCACCCAGTTGGACAGAGCTCAAAAGCAGACCCTCAGAGCATATTGTCACTTCCTGTTACAGCTGCTGGCTCCTTCACCTGCTGTTACACATTGTGACTCCTTTCAGGGTGGCTGGGGCAAAGCACAGCAGAAACACCTCCATGAGAAGTGGCATTGACTACTGCGCTGGTGTCTTTCAGCAGTCAGTCGGTCTGTCGCTCTATGCCCTCCTGCTTGCTTGCACTGATTCCATGTTTCTCAGACTCACGGTGTGGGCCAGCAGCTCCATGATTTCCCTCCTGCATAAGCACAGGCAGCGAGTCCAACCCATTCATAGCAAGCACCTCTCCCGGGAAGCTTCGCCCCAAGACCAGGGCCACCCACACGATCCTGGTGCTGGTGAGCATCTTCATCTCCTTCGCGCTATCTTCCTTCTTGCAGTTTTACGTGGCACTCTTTGATAATAAAAATATCAGCTTCTTCAAAATCTCCATGCTTGTGGCTGCAGGTTTCCCCACCGGCAGCTCCTTTGTGCTGATCAGCAGAGACATCCATATCTCCAGGCTCATCTTTGCTTGGAGAAGGAGTAAAATAAACTTCCTTCAACCAGAGTTAGAATAGTGAATATTCTCTTCTTCACAGCATGTTTATTTATTAACTTATTAATTTATCATATACTTTATGTATCAAGACTTTATACCAGGCACCTAATGTATAGAATTGTACATTGAGAGGTGAATTCCATGTTATTATCATATTTCTGGTCTATTTGTTGAAATAAACACTTTTAAAAACATTATTTCACTAGTATTGTAATTGTGGTGCACCATCAAGTAGATTACTATTCATAGTGATCCTGTTGGACAGAATAGAACTTTCCCATAAGGTTTTCCAGGCTGTACTACTCACGGAAACAGATCCCCTACAGAGCCTGGATGTGGGTTTGAACTACCAACCTTTCAGTTAGCAGCCAAGTGCTTATCCATTGAGCAAACATATAGGACCCCATTTCATGAGCAGTTGAATATAATTTCAGTAACACTGCAGTTAATGTCAGTGCACATTTCTAAAGAATGATAGCAGCATTCACTGGACTTGTGCCAGAATTCTTCAAGAATCCCCTTAAATGTGTCATTTAAACTGGTCCTGAGAAGTTGAAAGCATGAAGCTCTGTTGTCGTTAGGTGCCACTGAGTCAGCTCTGACTCAGAGCAGCGCTATGTGCAAGAGCACGAAACACTGCCCGGTCCCGTGCCATCCCCACAATCAATACAAACAGAAATCAAATCAATTCACAAATCAACCAGCAGCATTGGGCAAATCTGCTGCAAAAGAACGTTTAAAGTGCTTTTTTTTTTTTTAAAGTCACTTTGAGGATTAAGATGCACCTGACCCAAGCCAAGGAATCTTAAATTACCTCATATGCATGTGAAAGCTGTACAGTGAATAAGGAAAACTGAAGAAGGGTTGACACATTTGAATTATGATGTTGGTGAAGAATATTGAATATACCATGGACGGCCAGAGGAACTAACAAATCTATCTTGGAAGAAGTACAGCCAGAATACTCCTTAGAAGCAGGGATCACAAGACTTAATCTTACATACCGTGGTCATATTATGTCCCGGAGAAGGACATCACGCGTGGTGGAGTAGAGGATCAGTGGAAAAGGGGAAGAGCCTCAGTGAGACAGACAGACACAGTGGCTGCAGCGATAGATTCAAACATAGCAACGATTGTGAGGACGGTGTACGACTGGGCAGTGTTTCATTCTGTTGTAAAAGAATTGCTATGAGCCAAACATCTCAACAGCACTTGGCAACAACAATCGGACCACATTTCCATCTCACCATGATTCGAGATGCTTTACCATCACCTCCCATCCATCCAAGGGGCAGTGCAGTAGGGATGGGAGCTCATCACCATGCTCCTAAAGGTCCTTCCCGGGACACTCACCATCCTTGCTCACACACCTTACCAATATGATCCTAGTTGTGTATCCATGCCCAAGGCACATTCAGAAACGAGATCTTTATTAGATTCCTAACACCAAAAAAGGAGCATTGGTGGCATAGTCCCTAAGGCATTTGATTGCTCCAGTGCACCCAGTTGGACAGAGCTCAAAACCAGACCCTCAGAGCATATTGTCACTTCCTGTTACATCTGCTGGCTCCTTCACCTTCTGTTACACATTGTGACTCCTTTCAGGGTGGCTGGGGCAAAGCACAGCAGAAACACCTCCATGAGAAGTGACTTTGACTACTGCACTGGTATCTTTCAGAAGTCAGTTGGTCTGTTGTTCTATGCCCTCCTGCTAACCAGAAGATTGGCAGTTCAACCTCCAGCCACTCTGTGGAAGGAAAACTGGGCAATATACTTCAGTAAAGATTTACCACCTCAGAAACCCAAAGGGGGTTGCTATCAGTTGGAATCCACTCAATAGCAATGAGTTTGTTTTTTCTTTGGTTTAACACCAAAAACAAAAAACAAAACAAAACCAACCAACAACCAACCAACCAAAAAAAAAAAAAAAAACACCTAAATCTACTATTGTCAAGTTGATTCAAACTCCTGTGACCCTATGTGTTACAGAGTTAAACTTCTCCATGGGGTTTCCTTGGGTGTAATCTTAACGGAAATGATCTGGTGCAATGGTTAAGCACTTGGCTGCTACCCTAAAGGTTGGCGATCTGAATCCACCCAGTGGCTCTGCATGAGAAAAGCTTGCCTTTCTGCTCCCATAAAGTTTACAGCCTAGAAAGCCCTATGGAGTCGTTCTAGTCTGCCACATGAGGTCTCTATGAGTTTGAAATCACTCACTATGATCTAAAAATAACACTTGCTGTTGATCTTTGGAGCATAAGAATCTTCCACTTTTTCCCTTCTACTGCTTCCTCTGTAGCTGCTGACTGCTGAGTGTCTTGCTGTTTTTGGTAGCTTGGCCCTGGAACTGAAGGTGGGGACTCAATGGCTAACCTGTCATTTAGCTATGAGATGATGATGGTTCTCTTTTCACTGATGTTTTGGTGAAAGGAGTCTCTGGGTGTTGCAAACAGTGACTGGCCAAAAGGTTGGCATTTCCAACTTAACCAAAGGCACCTTGGAAGAGAGGCCTAGTGGTCTTTCAAAAAGGCACATCCTTGAAAATCCTGTGGAACAGCTCTATTCTGCACACATGGGATCACCATGAGTCGGAATCAACTCCACAGCAACTAACAACAACAATAACATGTTTTGATGAAAGGATCTGGAAGATTCTATAGCTTCTTTGCCAAAGTTAAGGAGCTCTGATGGTGTAGTGCCTAAGGTATCTGACTGCTAACCAGAAGGTTGGTGGTTTTGGAACCCAACAGCCACTCCATAGAAAGAAGAGTGGGCAATCTACTTCCATAAAGATACACCACCTTGGAAATCCAAAGGGGGTTGCTATGAGTCAGAATTGACTTGATAGCAGTTAGTTTTTGTTTGTTTGTTTATTTTTTCTTTTAATGGCTAATGATCATGAGCATTTCTTCATGTGCTTGTTGGCTGCCTAAATATCTTCTTTGGTGAAATGTCTATTCATGTCCTTTGCCCATTTTTGAATTGGATATTTTGTCTTTTTGATGTTGAGGGTTGAAGTTTTCTATAAATTTTAGAGATAAGTCCCTTGTTGGACATGTCTTTGCCAGATATTTTTTCCCAAATACAGGTTCTTTTTCCACTCTTTTGGAGAAATGTTCTGAAGCACATAAGAATTTAATTTTCAGAAGGTCCTAGTTATCTAGTCCCTTTTCTGGTGTTTGTGCATTTTGGGCTATATTTGATAGTCTATTTATGCCATAAATAGGGGCCCTACATTTGCCCTCAGGAGCTCTGGTAGCATAGTGCCTAAGGCACTTTGACTGCTCACCAGAAGGCTGGCAGTTCAAACCCACCAGCCACTCCTCAGAAGGAAGGTTGGGCAATCCTACTTCCGTAGTGATACTGCCTCGGAAACCCAAGGAGGGGTCGCTATGAGTCGGGGCCGACTTGACGGCAAACAACAACAACAACAACACATTTGCCCTCATTTTATCTTTGATGAAATGCATAGCTGTGGGGTTTACATTTAGGTCTTTGATCTATCTTGAGTTCATTTTTGTGTATGGTGTGAGATATGGATCTTATTTCATTTTTCTGCACATGGATATGCAGTTTTGCCAGCACCATTTGTTAAAGAGACTATATCTTCCCCATTTAATGGGTTTTGGCCCTTTGTTAAAGATCAGCTGTCCATAGGTAGATGAATATATTTCTGGATTCTCAATTCTGTTCCACTTGTTTATGTGTTTATTTTTATACCAATAACTGGTAGGGTGGTTTGACTACCATGGCTGTATAGTAGCTTTTGAGATCAGGAAGTGTGACATCTCTACTTTGTTTTTCTTATTCAGTAGTACTTTGTTTATCAGAGCTCTCTCTCCTTTCCATATATAATTAGTGATTGGTTTTTGCACGTACCCAAAGAATGGAATTTGGGTTTGGATTACATTGAATCCATAGATTGTTTTGGATAGTACTGACACTTTCACAAACTTCAGTCTTCCTATCCATGAGCATGGCATGTTCTTCCACTTATGTGGATCTCTTATAGTTTCTTGTAATAGTGTTTTGTAGGTTTCTCTGTATAGGTCTTTTGTGTTCCTGGTAAGATTTATTCCTAAGTATTTTATCTTTCTGGTAGCTATTGTAAATGGTATTGATTTATTTATTTCCTTTCTGTAGATCTCTGTTGATGCAGAGGGATCCAACTGATTTTTGTGTGTTGATCTTGTATCCTGCTACTTTGTGAATCTTTCATTTAGTTTTAGGAGTTTTCTTGCTGAGTCTCTTGGTTTTCCACATAAAGGATCATGTCATCTGCAAATAGAGATTGTTTTACTCCTTCTTTGCCAATTTGTATAAATTTTATTTCTGTCTTGCCTTATTGCCCTACTTAGAACTTCCAATAAAATGTTGAATAGCAGTGGTGGTAGAGGACCTCCTTGTCTGCTTCCCATTCTCAAGGGAAATGCTCTGAGTCTCTCTCCATTTAAAATAATGTTGGCTACCAGTTTTGCACATATGCCAATTTTTATGTTGAGAAATTTGGGGTCCGTTTCTATTTTACTGAGAGTTTTCATCAGGAATGGATGCTGATAACTAAAAGTTAAAGACAACTTCAAAATGTCTAGGAAACAACATGCAACCTCAAATCAAACAAAAACAAACCAAACAACAACAACAACAACAAAAAAAAAAAACAGGATATGACAATAGAAATAAAATACCAAGCAAAAGTCTCACTAAACAGGAAGAGGGGGCAATAGAATTATCTGAGAAGGAATTTAGAAGGTGTGTTTATAGAACTCTACAAGAGCTCAAGGAAACCCCAAACAGAATAAAAGAGAACACAGACAGTACCCTGGAAGAACTCAGGAAAACCATTCAAGAACAAAATAACAAGATTAATACACAATCATAACTCATACAAAAACAACAGTTAGAAATCCAGATTATGAATTCCAAAATTACAGAATTATACAACACAGTGGAAGCACAAATGAATAGACTAGAACTGGCTGAAGAATGCATTTCTCAACCAGAAGATAAATCCCTGGACACCAGCCTGTATGAAGAAAAATCAGAACAAAGATTTAAGAGAAATGAAGAGAACCTAAGAATTATATGAGATGACATGAAAAGAAACAACATAAGACTCATTGGAATTCCAGAACAAGAAGAGGTCCCCCCCACCAAAAAAAAAAAAAAAAAAAAGATAATTAAAAATAATAAAATAAAAACATTGAGAAAATTGTGGAAGACTTACTCACAGAAAATTTTCCCCATATCATGAAGAAAAGATATTTGTCCAAGAAGCTCAAAGAACTCCAAACTATAGATCCCAAGAGAAAAACACTGAGGCATATCATAATCAAACTTTCCAAAACCAAAGACAAATAAAAAATCTTGCAAGCTGCTTGGGACAAAAGAAATATTACTTATAATAATTAAACAGTTAATCTGAGCTCTGATTACTCAGCAGAAAGCACGCATGCAAGAGGGCAATGGGGATGACCTATATAAAACACTGAAGGAAAAGAACTTCCAACCAAGAATCCTATATGCAGCCAAATTGTCCATCAAATATTTAAGGCAAAATCAAGACATTCTCAGACAAACAGAAGTTAAGGGATTTTGTGAAAACCAGACTAACCCTGCAAGACATGCTTAAGGAAGCCCTTCCAATAGAGAAAGCACAACAGAGAACAACAAAATCGGGACACATGACACCAGCATTAAAACCAAATCAGAAATAAAAGCTCAAAATAAGACCATAAAATATTTTACACTAAAAATCAAAGAAGTCAATCTGCACATGACAGCAGCAACTAACCAAATAGAGGGAATAAAAGCTCTAGGTACAAACTTCCAAATGGAGAGGAAAACAAGACAATGTCTTCATAGAAAGACTGTTCCAAAAATATAGAGACAAGAATTCACTCCAAGGTAACCACAGAGAAAATTAACAATCCCCCTAAGCAAATCCAGAAGGAAGGAAAAC
>NW_006922197.1:1396369-1405737 GCF_000298275.1 Orycteropus afer afer
AAGAATTAAGAGGTGGAAAAAAATATACCAAGCCAACTATGCTAGGTTGGGTTCTCCAGAGAAGCAAAGCCAGTAAAGCTTATATATAGAGAAAGAAATTTATCTTAGGAAAATGGCTCACATACTTATAGAAGCTGGCAAGTCCCAAATTCTTGGATCAAATGTCAAGCTGGAGGCTTTTCCCAACTCACACCGCTGCAGGGGTTGATAAGCTCAATGTTGGCAGGCAGTATACCAGCTGTTGCATTGGAAGCAGGCCACATCCCTAGGGAAACTCCCTTTCAATGGATTGGCTGCTGAAAACATATACACCTGGCCTCATCATGGGAATAACCCACATCACAACTACTTAAACCACTCAGAATTGTGGTCCAGCCAAATTGACACACAACTCCAACTATCACAGCCCACCCCTTGTCCCCATGGCAGTTGTACACATCTCCTTAACCATATATAATCTCTAAACAAGGACAACTATAAGTCATATTTTTGCCTAACATGATACACTAACATGTGTACAACTGAAATGCATTAACCATGTTTACATTTCATAGTTCATAACAAAAGGAAACAAAAATATTTCATGTACCATTCTGGTTACCTAGTGCTCCTCTGACAAGAATATAACACAAAGTGGGATGGCTTGAACAAACAAGAGTTTATGCTCTTACAGTTTGGAGACTTTAAGTCTGAGTTAAAAGTGCCCGGGACAAAAGAAATATTACTTATAATAATCAAACAGTTAGGCTGAGCTCTGATTACTCAGCAGAAACCATGCAGGCAAGAAGGCAATGGGATGACATTTATACAACACTGAAGGAAAAGAACTTTCAACCAAGAGTCCTATATGCAGCCAAATTATCCATCAAATGATGAGGGCAAAATCAAGACATTCTCAGACAAATAGAAATTAAGGGATTTTGTGAAAACCAGACTAACCCTACAAGACATGCTTAAGGAAGCCCTTCCAACAGAGAACCCACAACAGAGAACACCAGTGTGATGTCTTGTGGAAGGGAAAGGCAATCAAGATTCCTATGGACTAAATTATGACATAGTGCTGGGGAGTTGATTTACCCCTGAGGAAGCATTGTGAAAGTATACTGTTGGCCTTGCCGGGTGAAGGCAAACTGCTTCTGATGGTCTTTTAAAATTGGTATTGAGAAAAAGGCATTGCCAGATCAATCGCTGCATACCAAGTACCAGGAGATGTACTAATTTGCTCAAGCAATGAAACCACATCAGGAATAGCAGTTGCAATTGGAGTCACCACCTGTTTAAGTTTATGATAATCTACTGTCATTCTCCAAGATCCATCTTTTTTTTTTTTTTTGCACAGGCCAAATAGGTGAATTAAATGGGGATGTCATGGGAATCACCACCCCTGCATCCTGCAAGTCCTTGATGGTGGCAGTAATCTCTGCAACCCCTCCAGGGATGCGGTACTGCTTTTGGTTTACTATTTTTGTAGGTAGCAGCAATCCTAATGGCTTCCACTTGGCCTTCCTACCATAATAGCCCTTAGTTCACATGTCAGGGGCCCAATGTGGGAATTTTGCCAATTGCTCAGTATATCTATTCCAATTATGCATTCTGGTACTGGGGAAATCACTACAGGATGGGTTCGGGGACCCACTGGACCCACTGTGAGACACACCTGAGCTAAGAGTCCATCAATAACTTGAACTTCATATGCCTCCAGTCTGACTGTTGGGCCACAGTGACGCTTTGGGTCTCCTAGAATTAGTGTCAGTTCAGAGCGAGTGTCCAGTAATGCCTTAAAAGTCTGATTATTTCCTTTTCCCCAGTGAACAGTCACTCTTGTAAAAGGCCTCAGATACCTTTGGGGAAGACTGGGGGAAATATTGACATTTGTTGAAACATCTCAATGGTATTCCGTCAATTCCTGGGGCTTTGGTCTTTGCCAATTCCTTCAGTGCAGCTTCGACTTCTTCCTTCAATACCATTGATTCTTGAACATATGCCACATCATGAAATGGATGAATATCGACCAGTCACTAGTACAGTGGCTCTGTGTATTCCCTCCATCTTCTATTGATGCTTCCTGCATCATTCAATATTTTGTCCATAGAATCTTTCAATATTGCAACTGGAGGCTTAATTTTTTTCCTCAGTTCTTTCAGCTTGAGAAATGCCAAGTGTGTTTTTCCCTTTTGGTTTTCTAACTCCAGGTCTTTGCACATTTCTTTATAGCAATTGGCTTTGTTGGCTCGAGCTGCTCTTTGAAATCTGTTCAGCTCTTTTATCTTGTCATTTCTTCCATTTCCCTTAGCTACTCTCTGCTCAAGGGAAAGTTTCAGAGTCTCTTCTGACATCCATTTTGGTCTTTCTTCCTTTCTCATCTTATTAATGATCTCTCAGCTTTCTTCATGGATGATGTTCTTGATGTCATCCCACAGTTCTTCTGGTTTTCAGTCATTGGTGTTCAATGCATCAAATCTATTCTTCAGATGGTCTCTAAATTCAGGAAGGATATATTCAAGGTCATATTTTGGCTCTCATGGAGTTGTTTTAACTGTCTTCAACTTCAAGTTGAACTTGCATATGAGCAGTTAATGGTCTGTTCCACAGTCAGCTCCTGGCCTGGTTTTGGTTGAAGATACTGAGCTTTTCCATCGTCTATTGCCACATATGGAGTCAATTTGATTCCTGGGTACTCTATCTGGTGAAGTCCATGTGTATAGACACTGTTTGTGTTGTTGAAAAAAGGTATTTGCAATGTAAGTCATTGGCCTTGCAAAATTCTATCATGCATTCTCCAGGGTTATTTCTGTCATCAAGGCCAAATTTTCCAACTACTGGTAATTATTTGTTTCCAATTTTTGCATTCCGGTCACCAGTGATAATTAACACATTTTGATTGCATGTTAGGTCAATTTCAGACTTTTTATAAATCTTCAATTTCCTCATCTTTGGCTTTGGTGGTTGGTGCATAAATTTGAATAATAGTAGTATTAACTGGTCTTCTTTGTAGGTATATGGATTTATCCTATCACTGACAGCATTGTACTTCAGGCAGATCTTGAAACATCCTTTGTGATGATGAATGAGTGCTGCACCATTCCTCTTGAAATTGTCATTCCTGGCATAGTAGATCATATGGTTGTCTGATTCAAAATGGCCAAAACTGGTCCATTTGAGCTCACTAATGCCTAGGATAGGAGCTCTGGTAGCATAGTGCCTAAGGCACTTGACTGCTTAACAGAAGGCTGGTGGTTCAAATCCACCACCCACTCCTCAGAAGGAAGGTTGGGCAATCTACTTCCGTAGTGATACTGCCTTGGCAACCCAAGGAGGGGTTGCTATGAGTTGGGGCTGACTCAATGGCACATAACAACAACAACAACAACAACAATGCCTAGGATATCGATATTTATGCATTCCATTTAATTTTTCACAACTTCCAATTTTCTTAGATTCTTACTTTCTACTTTCCATATTCTGATTATTAATGGATGTTTGCCACTGTTTCTCCTCAATTTGAGTCATGCCACATCAGCAAATGGATTTACCAAAAGCTTTATTTTATCCCTATCATTACGAATGGTTCTGCTCTGATGAGGCAGCTCTTTCCCAGTTGTATTTTGAGTGCCTTCTAACATAAGGGCTCATCTTCCTGCACTGCATCAGACAGTGTTCCTGGGCTATTCATAAAGTTGCCCAGTAACGTATCAGACAGTGTTGCTCTGCTATTCATAAGGTTTTCCCTGGTCAATTATTTGAGAAGTGGATGGCTTTTTCCTTCTTCCTGGTCTGTCTCAGTCTGTAAGCTATATTGAAACCTGTACACAATTTGCAACCCTGCTGTCATTTGAATCACCGGTGGCACAGTCTCAAGCCCCACAACAACATGCAAGCCACCACAGTATGACAAACCGACAGACAAGTTCATCTCCCTTAGCAACTGGGACCTTTCAAAAATTAAATTCTTATGTGCCTCAAAACACTTCATCAAAAGGGTAAAAAAAGAACCTACAGATTGAGAGAAAATATTTGCCAATGACATATCTGACAAAGGACTTATCTCCAAAATCTATAGAAAATGTAAACACCTCAACATCAAAAAGACAAACAATCCAATTCAAAAATGGACAAGAGATGTGAACAGAAACTTCACTAAAGACGATATGCGGGGGATCAACAAACACATGAGGAATTACTCACGATCTTCAGACATTAGAGAGATGCAAATCAAAACAACAATGAGATACCATCTCACCCCAGCAATAACAGCAAAGTTCAACAGGACAGAAAATATCAAATGCTGGCGAGGTTGCAGAGACATTGAAACTCTTACACACTGTTGGTGGGATTGTAAAATGGTACAACCATTATGGCAAACGGTATGGAGTCTCCTCAAAAAAATGAAAATAGAAATACTATTAAATCCAGCAATTCCACTACTAGAAATATATCCTAAAGAAGTGAGAGGCAGGACACGACTGACATATGCACACCTATGTTCATTGCAGCACAATTCAGTATAGCAAAGAGATGGAAACAACCTAAATGCCCATCAACAGATGAATGGATAACCAAATTATGGCACATTCCCACAATGGAATACTATGCTACATTAAAGAACAATGAAGGATACGTGAAGCATTTCACAACGTGGATGAGCCTGGAGGACATTATGCTGAGTGAAATAAGTCAATTGCAGAAGGACAAATATTGTATGAGCTCATTACTGTAAAAAGACAAGGAATGGTTTGCTTAAGGAAGGGAACTCACTTTGTGGGTTACTGGGATTGGGAGGGAAGGGAAGGGAATAATTTTGGGCTAGTTGGTGGCCACACGCTGAGATGGGCAAAGGGAGCGATGGTATCTAAAGACTCTGTGACTACCATGATAACATTGGGGAAAGGGAGGACACTGAATTGTGCACATAAGATATAGACCACAGAGGCTAATACCAGTATATCTACAATGACGCATTACTATTAACACCAAACACCAGGCTACAGATAAACACATAAGCATCTGAGAAGATCAGATGGGGGTCAATGAACAGGATTATACTCTAGACCAAGGATAGATTCAGCTGAAGCTGATCTTGCACAGATACCAGTGATAGAAAATACCCACAATCCTTATAGAAACAACAGAAGACAGACATAGAGCAGCCAGACACCATGGGAGAGAGATCCAACAGATCTACTGACTCAGGACCATAGTATTGGGGGACACCAGACTCAATGGGCACAACAAAGTACATAAAAATCTTGTTCTACAACCTACATCAGTGAGCAGCGACTGGGGTCTTAAAAGCTGTCAAGCTGCCATTTAAGATGCAGCTAATGGTCTCCTGTTATCGGAAATGAAGAAGAGTGCAAAAAACCCAGGGCATTTGGAAGCTAATCTGCCCTAGGATATGATGGATCTCGAGACCAGAAGAACTAGATGGTGCCCAGCTAAAATGCCAATCACTCGGGAAAGGATCAAAACTGGAGATCCTGGATAGAGTGGGAGGAAAAACGTGGAACAATATCCAAAAACACAGTAATAACCAGAATTACTGGTCAGATGGAGTCTGGTGGGACCCCCAATACTATGGCCCTGGGATACACTTCAAGACTGGAATAAAACTCCCAGGGGCTGGCTCTCAGCCCAATAGTTTACTATTGTGCACATAAGATGTACACACAGACTGCTCAGCTGAGGGTGACACACCCGTATGCTCTGTGGAGATGCATTCCTTGGACCATGGGGCACCAGAGGGGCAACATTTGCAGGGAGGAAATGCAGGACACACAGGAATGCATAACTATGAGGGGCATGGGGGGAGAGGGGACTGTGAAGGGAGGGGAAGAAAGTGGTTTAGGGTTGGGGATGGTAATTGGGGAGTATAACCAAATGTACATGAAATGTTGAATGTAAAACAAACTGCTCTGTAAAATTTGACCTAAAGCACAAATAAATAAATAAAAGATTTACGGTCTTGCAAATCTATGATGCCTCATAGACTGTCCTACACAGTCACTATGCATCAGAAGAGACTCAATGGCGTTGGATCGGGTTTGTTTAGCTAACGCCAGTCACTGTGGCATTTCTGTCTTAGCAGCACTGGAGAACTATGACAGACTCTATGTAACGCCTGACCTCTGACAGCCCAACCAATACACTATCGGTGTGATAATGATCAACCCAATGGTTGGGAGGAGTCCCTGGGTGGGACGAACGGTGAAGTGCTGAGCTCCCAAAGCTCCTCAGATGACTGGCCTGGCCATGTGCTTCCGAAAGGCCACAGCCTTGAGAGCCCCGAGGAGCAGTTCTACTCTGCACACATGGGGCGTCATGCCTCAGAATCCACTCCACGGCAACTAACAACAACAGGAAATGTTTGGAGACAAACTCCTCAGGCACAGAGCCCAGTGGCAGCCACATGTTTCCCTCCCAGTCCCCTCTGTCCCTGAAGTCAGCAGTCCCCTCTCTCTGGACTCACTCTCTGACTCCTGATGCCCTGGACAGAGCCTCCCTCCCAGGCCACCAGCCTGTCCCTCTGGTCATGCTCACTGCTCCATTGAAAAGTTTCTTGTGCTCATTAGTGGGGACAAGTGTTTTTCAGAGTCAGCCTCAACTCCCTAAGCAGACACTGTCATCGCTGCTTGTGTGACATGATAATTTCACCTGATGGGAGATGAGATCAGAGAATCCAAACCTATATCCTTGGGTCACTGCCTCCTCCCTACAGTAGACAGGCTGTGGCCTTTCTGTCTGTCTCTGTGTCTGTCTGTCTCTCTTGCTCTCTCTGACTCTCTCGTTCTCTTTCTAGCTCTCACTCTCTGTGTCTCTGTCTCTGTCATCCCTTTGCACATCATCCTGGAAGAAAACATTGCCTAGGTTCACTGCATACATAGATGAGTTGCTTTATTTCAGGCTGAGAGTCTGCAAAGTGAAGACTGTCTCTTGGGCACCTGGGTGAGTCATCTTACCTAGAAGATGGACTCTTTCTTCCAGGGACAGATATGGGCTCAAGGCCGATCTGCAGTCAAGAGGACCTTCCCCAAAGCTTGAGTGGAGCGAACCAGCAGGTGAGAGATGCCCCCTGGGCCACAGATGTGCCCTTCACGGGTCACTCATTGGTGTTCATTCAGTGGGTTTCCTCCTAGCAAAGAGGGGTCCTGGTGAATAAAACATATTGGGACGGCTCTAGAACAAAGCTGCTCTTTATTTTCCTTCCAGGAATCTCAGACTCTGCTCAGGAAGGGTGGTCAGGAATCACTTATCCCTGAATTACAAGGTTATATTGAGAATCCAGATGCTAGGTGAATGTTGTGTGTACAAAGAGCAGGTCCTTGATATTGCATACTGACCTCTCTGAGTCCAGAACTTTTCAGTTGATTATGACTCATAGCATCGCCGTAAGTGTGATCGAGTAGAACTGGCCCGTATAGTTTCATAGGAGGGAATCTTTATGTAAGTAGATCAGCAAGTATGAACCACCGGCCTTTCAAAAAGTGTTAGCAACCTAGCACTTAACCATGAGCCACCAGGGTTTCTGCCTTGAGTTCCAGGGACTAAAGGGAGACAGAGCTGTATCTCCACAGTAAACACCTGGTTCCATGGCCTGTGACACAGCGTGGGGCTGTTTTTCCCTCTTGAAATGAGGCAAGGAGTGATGAGGGAAAACTCTGTCTCCTGACTGTGAGTATAAAGAGCGTTTCCAATTTCAGACGCTCTTAGGGAGGTTCCATGACTTCAGTAAATTAAGGCAGATGTAGCCAAGCCTGAATGCTCACACCATTGCTCTTTGTGTTTCCTCTAATTCAAATACCCACATCCCCATGACACTCTTTGGAGATTTTTCTCAAGTGTGGGCATCTTATACAAATGTCACTTTTTTTTTTTTTTAAATTAGCCCTTCAGTTACAAAAAAAAAAAAAAAAAAAAAAACCAACCCCCCCCCACATCAGATAAATCCTATCTCATAGTGACTCCTCCTTGGGTTTCCAAGGAGGTATTACTACAGAAGTAGATTGTCCAATCTTCCTTCTGAGGAGTGGCTGGTGGGTTTGAACTGCCAGCTTTCTGGTTAGCAGTCAAATGCCTTACACACTATACCACCAAAGCCTATCAGTTAGCAACCCATTATATTAGCTACGTATAAACCATACCAAACCCACTGCCAACAAGTCAACTCCAACTCATAACGACCCTATAGAGTGGAGTAGAACCACTCCATAGGGTTTTCAAGGGTATAAATCTTTATATCAGCAGACTGCCTCATCTTTCCCCTGCAGAGCGGCTAGTAAATTCTAACTGATGAACTCTTGGTTACCAATTTAACTACATTGTCACCAGACCTCCGTTAGCTACACATACAGGTAACTAGTGGTATATGAACAATGATCACATTCACTTTGTATTAGTTAAATCCTATGCCCTATAGCTTAGGACAGATACTAATATTGGTCAATATTTTGGGGATATGTCCATCAGATTTTATTTCACAACTAAAAACAGGGCAAGTTCCTTCTACTGGCCATCCTAATATTCAGTGAGGAGCCCTGCTGCCACAATGGTTATTTTCTGGACTGCTAACTGGAAGGTCCGTGGTTATAACCCACCCTGCAGCTCCTGGGGAGAAAAGGCCAGGTAATCTCCATCTGTAAAGCCGACACCCTGGGAAACACTCTGGGGCAGCTCTATTCTGACACAAGGAGTTGCTATGAGTCAGAATCCACTTGATTGCACACAAACCCCAAAACAATATTGAATAACTGTATTCAGTAGATTTCATTTTAAAGCACACAATGTTCTTTAATATTTTATTATTATTATTATACATTGATACTGAATTTTTTGCATACATGATATAGGGCCAAAGAGTAATATTTTAAGAAAAAGCAGGAAGTTTTAAATAATACAGAAAAGGAGAAAAAGGAAGAATGAAAATAATTTCAAATTATGCATGTGAATTCAGGTAAGGAGTATTTGAGGAAGGGAACTACAATTCATAGCTCATATACAATATCAGTTACTATTTTCTTTGAAGCCAGACAGTCTAGGTTCCAATCAGGTTTTATCTTTACCAGCTGTGAGAACATAGAAATCGTTCATAATCTCTAGCTTGTGGAAACCCATCTGAACATGGTCTCCTATCTGTTCTCTCTTACAGGGTTGCTGTGGAACTGAAATCAGGTGGTATGGCCCCAGGCGGCATGAGCAGTTTGCGTTCAATGGCTAACCTAAAGGTTGGTGGTTTGAACCCACACAGTGGTCCCACGGTAAAAGGCCTAGAGATCTGCTTCCATAAAGCTCACGGCCAAGAGAACGCTCTGGAGCAGCTCCACTCGGTAACGTGGGAGGTGGTCACGTGTCAGAACCGTCTCGACGGCAGTAGG
>NW_006922197.1:1406282-1408752 GCF_000298275.1 Orycteropus afer afer
CTTTTCGTTTGCCTTTTTTCTTTCATGATGTCATTTGTAAACTTTTCTTTTATCTCCACAGAGTGGGCAGGGGAGTGTCCCTTGGCTCCACTTGTCTCTTGAGTATCTTTCAGGCCATCATAATCAGCCCTGGTAATTCCAGGTGGCTGGAACTCAAGTCCAGAGCTCCCAAGTTCATTGGTCCCTGTATCTGCCTGTGCTGGGTCCTGCACATGCTGGGAAATGCCCCTATTCCTACACGTATGATTGCCACATATGGCAGAGAAAATCTCACAGGGAAGCAGATCTTCCCACATTGCACCAGGACATATCCAGAGAGAGTAATTGTCACTTTACAAACAGTCGTATACACCTCCATTGATGTCATGTGTCTGGGACCCATGATTGGGGCCAGTGGCTTCATGGTGCTTATCCTGTTCAGGCACAAACAGCAAGTCCAACACATTCACACATCCCTGTCTTCCAGGTCACCCGCTGAGACCAGAGCCATCCGGAGTGTCCTCACACTGGTGAGCATCTTTGTGTTCTTTTATGCAATCTCTGTTTACCTGACAATTTATGTAAATGTCCTTGATAGAACTGATGCATGGCTGGCCCATGCCATTGCAGGAATGGATGCATGTTTCCCAATACTCTGCCCCTTTGTGCTCATCAGCCACTACACCGCTTTCTCTAGGCTCTGCCCTGTTTGCTGAGATTCCTCAACAGACTGTCCTCGTCTACTTGTTCTCTCTTACAGGGTTGCGTCCTCCAGTGGTTCCATTCATTGTTTCCATTTCCCCTCATGGTATCATGCTCATAAAACAAGCTCTTTATGCCCTACACATGGTGTAGTCAGAATCCATCCTCTAATTCCATTTGCAATGTTGCCAAGAATCCAATCATCTGATAAAGTGTGATGCAAATGCTTATAATTGAAGTCAATTGCTTCCATGGAGAATATGACAGTACAGGGGTAAATGCAAACATTGGAACCATATAGGTTCTGGAATTTACAGTCTTCTAACTGCTCTTGCTGAGATATTTCTTCAACATAATAGTTATATGGATATCTGACTTGAATATCTTGAGACATTATGTCTTAAAAGTTAAAATGGCTTTCAGACAGAGAGGAAAAGTGAATAAATTCAAGAGTTACGAACTGTATTTATTCCTGTATCTGCACAGACCTGGAGAGTATTACCAGAGGAACTGGCCTGTTTTCCTTCATTACTGACTTGTTTGGTGCCACTAATTCTGACTCATAGTGACCTTATATGACAGAGTAAACTACAGAAGTCACTGAGTGGCTGGTGAGTTCAAACAAATGACCTTTTGTTTGGCAGCCCAGCGCTTCATGATTGTGCCAAAAGGGCTCCTTCTCATCGCACTCTTCCTCAACCCTCGTTAAGCACCATAGGTGTTTTTGGCAAAGGAAGTTATCAGATAAAATATCCTGTTAGCAGTCCAGAAACAGACTCTTATGTGTGAGAAAATTATGGCTTCTCTCAACATTAGTAGACTAAGAATCATCCTGGTTCCAGAAACCCAAGAGGCAGTCATGGAGATAGAAAGGTAAGTTCCTCTGGTGATAGTCTCCAGGCAACACTGGGTGGAACCCAGAAACGAATTTCATATTGATGGAGATTCCAAATATGTGAGGAGCCATAGGGAGCTGTGGGAAATTCGGTCCATTCTCCACAGCATTCTACATCTTACCGGGCTCCTTCAAGCTTAGGCTTCACTTCCTCTTTCACATTTGACACAATCAGTTACTTAACTTCATGACAAAACTTTTATCTTTTTCCCCATCATCCTGAAATTAATTCTGAAACATTACCACTCCTCGTGTTGAACAAGTGACTTTGGTATTTCACTCTGAGGCATTTCACTGTGGAGGGATTTAAGATAAATGTTGTTGCTGCAGTTAGATTGGTTCTAACTCACAGTGACCATTTTCTTTTTGAACAACTTCCTCTTCGTCTCTATACACGTTCCTCATGAGCACAAATAAATGTTCTGGAAGTCCCATTCTTCTCAACATTAACCATAACCTGTTTGATCCACAGAGTCGAATGTCTTTGCATAGTCAATAAAACTTAGGTAAACATGTTTATGGTGTTGTCTGCTTCCAGCCAAGGTCCATCTGTTATCAGCAATGATATTACACATTCCACCTCCTTTTCTGAATATGGATTGAATTTGTAACAGTTCCCTGTTGATGTACTGCTATAACTTTTAGAATCATGTTTGTTCAACCTTTATTTATGTGTGATATTAATGACAGTATTTGAGAGTTTTCACATTCTGGTGGATCCCCTTTCTTTGGAACAGGCACATTTAAGGGTCTCTTCCAGTCAGTTGGCTCAGTACCTGCCTTCCAATGTCTTGGCACATGGTCAAGTGTCAACTTCAGTGGGCCTAGTTTTGAGTGGCTGGACAGCTGCATGATGAGACTGGTAATCAACTCCATGGTAGAATCTACTGTGAG
>NW_006922197.1:1418130-1420160 GCF_000298275.1 Orycteropus afer afer
TGACCCTCCATCTTACCAATCATGACCTCCTTCTCCAGGAATGGTCTTTTCTGATAATATTATGGGTTCAGTTTAAAACAATGTCCACTTTTGGGTAAAGGAGATTGATTTAGGGTAGCTGACTGCAGGGAGCTGAAGCACGCTCCTATGCTACAGCAACAAGTCTGATTTTAGGCAGGTTTTATACAGCAGGCAAGCGGTAATACAGAAGCAGAAGCTGCAGCTTCAAGGTCTTAGAGCACGTGCTTTGGCACAGGCACTCATCGAGGGGTGAGGGGAGTTAGTTTGATAACCACCTTAGAGTACGTGCTCTAGCACAGGTGTCCATCGAGAGGTGATTTAGCCGCTTTATGTGCCTAGGAGGGAGGAGAAGAAAAAGACAAAAGGGGTATTCCCTAACTCACCGGCAGTGGGGACTGGATGAGATGTTTACTTCAGCCACATAAAATGGAGTTTTAGCAAGATATTGCCAGCCATAGCTGGACATTACAAAAATAGAGTTACAAAATGGAGTCACTTACTTCAATAACATGACCAAAGTAGGTGAGGTGAAGGCTGGCCATTCTCGCTTCCAAAGAGCATTCTGGCTGCACTTCCTCCAGGACAGATTATCTTCTCATTTCTTCCATTTGCTTTAGCTACTCTCCACTCCAGGGCAAATTTCAGAGTCTCTTTTGACATCCATTTTGGTCTTTTCTTCTTTTTTTGTCTTTTCAATGACCTCTTTCGTCATGGATGATGTTCTTGATGTCGTCTCACAATTCTTCTGCTTTTCAGTCATTGATGTTCAACGCATCAAATCTATTCTTCAGATGGTCTCTAAATTCAGGAGGGATATATTCAAGGTCATATTTTGGTTCTCATGAACTTGTTTTAATTGTCTTCAACTTCAAGTTGAACTTACATATGAGCAGTCGATGGTCTGTTCCACAATCAGCTCCTGGCCTGATTTTGGCTGAACATATGAAAATTTTCCATCACCTCTTGCCACAGATGTAGTCAATTTGATTCCTGTGTACTCCATCTGGTGAAGTCCACGTATATAGCCACCATTTGTGTTGTTGAAAAAGGGTATTTGCAATGAATAAGTCATTGGTATTACAAAATTCTATCACGTGATCTCCAGCATTATTTCTGTCACCAAGACCAAGTTTTCCAACTACTGGTGATTCATCTTGGTTTCAACTTTTGCATTCCAGTCACCAGTGATAATTAACACATCTTGATTGCACGTTCACTCAATTTCAGACTGCAGAAGTTGATAAAAATCTTCAATTTCCTCATCTTAGGCTTTGATGGTTGGTGTATAATTTTGAATAATAGTAGTATTAATGGGTCTTCCTTGTAGGCATATGGATATTATCCTACAACTGACAGCATTGTACTTCAGGACAGACCTTGAAACATCCTTTGTGATGATGAATGTCCGCCATTCCTCTTCAAATTGCATTCCTGGCATAGTAGATCATAAGGCTGTCTGATTCAAAATAGCCAAAACGAGTCCATTTCACCTCACTTATGCCTGGGATATCAATCTTTATGTGATCCATTTCATTTCTGACAACTTGCAATTTTCTAGATTCATACTTTGTACATTCCATGTTCTAATTGTCAATGTTTGGACCTATTTCTCCTCTATTTGACTCATGCCATGTCAGCAAATGGAAGTCTCAAAAGCTTTACTTAAGGTTGGTTCTACTCTGCTGAGACAGCTCTTTCCCAATCATATCTTGAGAGCCTTCTGACCTAAGGGGCTGGTCCTCCTGAACTGCTTCTGACAATGTTTCTGGGTTATTCATAAAGTTGCAAAGTAATATTTCAGACAGTATTTCTCTGTATTCATAAGGTTTTCCCTGGTCAATTCCTTGAGAAGTGGATGGCCTCTTCCTTCTTCCTAGTCTGTCTCAGCCTGTAAGCTGTGTTGAAACCTGTGCATCATTTGCAACCCTGCTGGTGTTTGAAACACTGGTGGCAAAGCCTCAAGCCTCACAGCAACATGCAAGCTACACAGTATGACAAACTGACAGATG
>NW_006922197.1:1420260-1421696 GCF_000298275.1 Orycteropus afer afer
ACAGTTGATGGAGAGAAAACAAAATGAAGCACAAAATATGAAACAGCTATGAGGAAGGCATTCACGTATTTATGTTAGAATTCACTCTACCCACAGGAAGGGGATCTGTTTGTATTCAAGTGGCTGAGTTGAAATACACTCTTATGGCTTTATTGTGTGTGATAGTTGAAGCTGTGTGTCAACTTGGCTGGACCACAGTTCTGTGTGGTTTAAGCACTTGTGATGTGGTTATTCCCATGATGGGATCAGATGAATATGTTTTGAGCAGCCAATCCATTGAAATGGAGTTTCCGTAGGGGTGTGGCTTGCTTCCAGTATATTTATGGACACCCTGGGAAAAGACACACTCTTCTGTGGATCAGGATTCTGTTGTGCTGCCTACAACTGTCCGTGAGTGAACAAAACCAGAACAGATTTTGCTATCGAGATAGTAGGGTGCTGTTCTGACAGAAGCCTAAAAGGTAGAAACAGGAGTGTAGTGCGTCATTGACCTGACCCTGTCAGAGAGACCCCGGCATATGGCACGGCAGACATCAGGAGCAGAGCAAGAGACGGGCATGAGAGACGGCAGGAGCAGAGCCCAGAGACCAGTATGAGAAATGGCAGGAGCAGAGCCGAGAGAACCGGCTGAGACAGCAACACCTTAACAGCCCACGGAGGAGAAAGTTTGATGCCTTTGGTTAGGTGGCTTCCAGGGGAGGGGACTGCCTGCAATCATTAATTGGTAGAAGAGACCAGCTTGAAATGGAGTAGCAGGTTGGCCGGTCCACGGAGCAAGAAGGCTAAAAGTCCTTTAGGGCAAAAAGATTCCTGGTGGAGTGGGTTGCCCTCAGGCATTAATCAACAGAAGCAGAGACCAAGGAAAGGGAAGCAGAGCTGCCTCAGCGAGAAAGGGTAGGACTATGGCCTTTGGGGGTGGAACCACCACAGCCCTCCAGGTTTCAGAGTCAGGCCTTCACCAGCTTGGTTCTGGAGTGTGGGGCTGCTCGTTCATGTGCGCCAGTGGGATGGAGCCATAGCCGCTGCCCAAGAGTGAGGGGGTGCGGCTGCCATGGCCAAGAGAGAGAAATGGGACTCCCCAGGCCAAGGGGGTGAGGTCGCCACTTAGAGAAACTAGGGGACTGGAGCCACCCAGTGAGAGAGCTGTACAGATGCCACCCAATGAAGATCTGTACAGATGCTAATTTGACAAGGGGTGGAATTGTGGTGGTTATGTTTGTGTGTCAACTTGGCTGGGCCTGGTTGAGTGGCTGGGCAGCTGTTGTTGTTGTTGTTGTCAAGTGCTGTCGAGTCATTTCCGACTCATAGCGACCCCATGCACAGCAGAACGAAACACTGCCTGATCCCGCGCCAGCCCCACAATCCCTGCTACACTTGATCCCATCATCGCAGCCACCATATCAATCCATCTCGTTGAAGGCCTCCCCCTCTTTCGT
>NW_006922197.1:1421796-1424063 GCF_000298275.1 Orycteropus afer afer
GTTTGTCTCCCTTAGCTGTTTGAAACCTCTCCATCTTCCCCTTACCTGGATCCTGAGGCTCAGTCTATCATCCCAAGGCTTTTCTTTCCCTCCACTTCTGTCTGCCTCTTGGGGCTGGGGCCTGTGTCCCTCCCCTTACCTGGATCCTTGCCACTCATTCTGGCATCCCCCAGCATTTCTTTCCTCCGATATCCTGCCTCTTGTGGGTGGGGATTGTGTCCCTCTTCTTACCTGAATCCACAACACTCAGTTTCTTAATGAATGTCACTAAATAATTAATCATTCCTAAATCAAACCCAGTGCCATCCAGTCCATTCTAACTCATAGCAACCCTGTAAGCGGGACTAGAACTTCCTTATAGGGCTTCCCAGCCTATAAATCTTTATGGAAACAGATTGCCATGGAGCAAATGATAGGCTCAAACCACTGAGCTTTCTTTGCATTAGCAGCTTACTGCTTTAACCACTGTGCCATGAGAGCCTCTCAATTAATCATCATTTACGTGTAATTTGGGAGCTCTGGTGGCGTAGTCCCTAAAGCATTTGACTGCTAACCAGAAGGCTGGCAGTTCAAACCCACCAGCCACTCCTCAGAAGCAAGGTTGGGCAATCTACTTCTGTAGAGATACCGCCTCAGAAACCCAAGGAGGAGTCACTATGATTCGGATCCAACTCGATGGTACTGAGTTAGTTTTGGGTTTCTTATGTGTAATTTTATGTGTAGACTATTATAGTTATCTTTGCTTTCAGAAAATTCACTTTATGCCACTTCACTGTTAGGACAGACCTGCAGTCATATATGTTTTCATTATAGAAGGAAATTCTGAGACAATTTTCACACTTTTAGGGAAAAAATGAAAAGTGAAACTCCCATTCTATATTTATTATGAAGGAAGTTGTTGTTTTCTGTTCCTTCAACCACTTACATTCAGCTTCTCTGCAGTTCTGAGTCCTGGCTCTGAGTCTCTTTGGTGATGATGAGTGAGCCCCCTCAGTGGGAAACATATAAGAAAAATCAAAAAGTAGGTCAACAACTGCAGAACAGGTTTATGACTTCTTGGGGTTGTTTTGGTGCATGGGAGAGACAACACTGGCAACATGGGTTGGGATAGCTGTGGATTATGTCTGGCTTCTTTCTCTCTGACACCCAGAATGTCATTCTGTGATTAACAACTGCAATGATAGCTAATGGTCTGTATGAAAACCAATGCTTCAATCCTTTATCTCCTGCATGTTTTAACTTACCAAACACAGTTCTCCACTTGACATATCCAAGATATCTTTCTGCTTCAATATGGCCAGTTACTAGTATTGAACAATAGGGGAGACATGTACTAAACATAGTTGTCCAGACCTAAAGACATGACCAGAAACTCAGGGTCTAGAAGAGAATTGTACTGAAATTTATTTTATTTCCTGTCTATTCTCTGTAAGTTGTCAGAGATTTCAATTTTTTGGATCCACAAGCAATGCCCAATGGAAGCTGCAGTCAACAGTCAAGAGATCAGACATCATGTTGCACTGGGCAAATCAGCTGCAAAAGACATATTTAAAGCATTGAAGACCAGGAAAATGAGATCATGATGAAGGACATGTTGGCTATTAAAGCTTCTGCTCAAATGGGATTCTCTCACTCATCTTTCTTTTTCTTTTTATTTTTTTTCTTCCTGTACTACAAGATTGAACATGCCCAGATTAGGACTAGATTCTTCTGTGGAAATGGCATGAAGGAGAGCCCCCACTGACATGTAATATGAACAAGAAAGAAACCTTGCAAACTCCTCAGATGTGGGGGTCATTTGTTATATTAGTATATAGCCTAGGCTCTCCTCATACAGATGTGTAAGTCCTATGCTTTCCAAAACCATGCCATTGGTTCCTAGGGCCACATATTCCTTGATCTGAATACCCAATACATATTCCTGAATGTTACTAAGCTAGTGAGATGTAAACATTTTTGTATATTCAATAAAATCACATAGAGTTAAATAAACAAAGTATTGAAGAGCAAAGATGGCATTTTGTAAGACTAATGTGCACCTAACTCAAGCTGTGGGATTTTCCATTGCCTCATATGCATGTGAAAGGTGGACAATGAATAAGGAAGTCTGAAGAAGACTTGATGCCTTCGAATTGTGTCTTGGCAAAGTCGACTGAATATACCATGGATTGCCAGAAGAACTAATAAATCTGTCCTTGAAGAAGTACAGCCGGAATGCTCCTTACAAGGGACAGTGGCCAGAGTGCAGATCACCTATTTTTGTCACG
>NW_006922197.1:1443212-1444317 GCF_000298275.1 Orycteropus afer afer
GGGACTGCCATGCCCAAGAGGGAGAGGAACGGGGCCCACCAGGCCAAGGGGGTGAGGTCACCACTTAGAGAAACTAGGGGACTGGAGCCACCCAGTGAGAGAGAGCTGTACAGATGCCACCCAATGAAGATCTGTACAGATGCCAAGTTGACAAGGCATGGAATTGTCGTAGTTATGTTTGTGTGTCAACTTGGCTGGGCCTGGTTGAGTGGCTGTGCAGCTGGTCGTACTTCTTCCCCATGATGAGACTGGCAATCATTTCCATGGTGGGATCTACCACAAGCAGCTGAGTAGTTGCCTTTGCGATGTGGTCTGCTTCCTGTATATAAGGAGAAACCTCGGGAAAGGTCCTAGCCTATGGCACACTTGGACCCTGCACGTAGCTGTGTCATTGTTCAGCAGCCTGCCATGCTCTGCTGCCCTTGGGACTTGCAATGAACAAAACTAAAGCCACCCACTGTGGCATCTCTGTTCTACCAGCACTACAGAACTAAAATAAACTCTGTCTAATGCCTGACCTCTGACAGCCCGTCAGCCCGGTATTTGTGTGACAATAATCAACCCAATGTTTGGGAAGAATCCTTGGATGGGCTGAACAGTGAAGCACTGAGCTCCCACATGCTCCTCAGATGACTGGCCTGGCCATCTGCTTCTGAAAGGCCACAGCCTTGAGAGCCCTGAGGAGCAGTTCTACTCTGCACACATGGGGTGCCATGCCTCAGAATCGACTCCACAGCAACTAACAACAACAAGAAATGTTTGGAGATCTGGCAAGATGGTGGACTAGGCAGAAAGACTGCCCAGACCTTCTTCAACAAAGAAAAGGGAAACCAATAAACACAGACACAGAAGATAATCCTTGACTCCTGAGCCTTGAAGGGAAGGATATAGAAGTGGACTAAACCCCAACTAGCAGAAGAATTTGCACAAAAATACCAAAAAAGGAGACAGACGGAGCTGCAGTCTAGCAGCCATCCTGAGTGATCCTGACAGCACAGACAGCTTGGAGATTCCCAAGTGGTGATAGGACCCAAGAATTAACCTAAAAATCACCCTGCTAGCCAGAGACTCCATGGAGTACTGTGCACAGTGGCTGGGGAACAAA
>NW_006922198.1:0-1420 GCF_000298275.1 Orycteropus afer afer
AGGGGTCCAAGATTATCTTCTGTGTCTGTGTTAATTGGTTTCCCTTTTCTTTGTTGAAGAGGGTCTGTGCAATCCTTCTGCCTAGTCCGCCATCTTCAAGGCTTTCTGATGTATAGGTTTTTATGGTGTTTTAAGTCTTTAGTGTATAAAACAAAATGACATACTCCTTTTCTCATGTCCTGTTAGGGACATCGATGTGTACATTGATAGGAGTGATAGAAAATGTGATAAATGTTGACCATAGAGAAGGATACTCTTCATATAGCCTGTTAGAGAGAGGTGATCCAGGAACCCACCAGCTGCTCCATGGGAGAAAGATGTGGTAGTTTGTTTCTATAAAGATTCACAGCCTTGAAAACACTATGGGGCAGTTCTACTCTGTCCTATAGATAGGGTCATTGTGAGTTGAGAATCAACTTGACAGCAGTGGATTTGGTTTTTTGGTTTTCTAAAAACCAAACTCACTGTCGTTGAGTAGATCACGACTTATACCGACCCCTCCTTGGGTTTCTGAGGCGGTATCTCTGCAGAGAAGATTGCCCAACCTTCCTTACGAGGAGTGACTGGTGGGTTTGAACTGCCAGCCTTCTGGTTAGCAGAAGAGCTCCCATTTAGGGCAGGCTTAACACATAATTGGCACTCGGTAGGTAGCTGTTGAATGACTGACATGAATATTTACTCCACTGTACATTAGTTGTATGTTTTACATCTTTGGATCTGGAGTTAGATCAGCATACACTTTACTTTTTAATTCTACTACTTCCTTAGTGATACTGCCTCGGAAACCCAAGGAGGGGTCGCTATGAGTCGGGGCCAACTCGACGGCAACCAACAACAACAACAACAACAACATGCCCTCTGGTACAACCTCTGATCCTTGGAGGCTTTCTCTGTCTAGTTGGCCTCCTCTCTTCTCCTCATATACCTATCTCCTAAACAGTATTCTCAGTTGCAGAATGGCTTGTTTCCTTTTCACTTCCATGTCTGGCATTTATCCTTGGACTTTAGAGGTCCATATAGCACCTCAGTTCCTTTACTGTCTCATCTTCAATGACTTTTTCCTCCACTTATGTCAGTCAGGACCTTACCCTCATATGGCTCTTCATCTGAGGCTATTAGTTAAGATACTTCTCTCTGTTGACAACCTTTATCTTTCTGCCCTGCTCCATCAGTAACCCTCATTTCACACATTGGGGAACCTTCAGGCCTTTCTGTAATTCTGCTACTCTATCCAGCATATATTCTGTGGCTCTGTTTTCAGCACTTTGAAAAGCTTAGATCTTAAACTTCCTTGATGCTCTAACAATTGTCCAGCAAATCCCCTTCATTGGATTAATCCAAATTACTCATTCTTTGTATGCTTGTATCTTGACTGCTCAAATTGTTATAAGGTGCTATCCAGTCAGCTCCGACTCATCGA
>NW_006922198.1:1865-10474 GCF_000298275.1 Orycteropus afer afer
GGTATCTTTGCTTCCTAACACTTTGAAGAGGTCTTTTGCAGCGGATTTGCCCAGTGCAATACAGCATCTGATTTCTTGCCTGCTGCTTCCATGGGTGTTGATTGTGGATCCAAGTAAAATGAAATTATTGACAACTTCAATCTTTTCTCTGTTTACCATGATGTTGTTTATTGGTCCAGTTGTGAAGATTTTTGTTTTCTTAATGGTGAGATGTAATCCATACTGAAGACTGTAGTCTTTGATCTCCATCAGTAAATGCTTCAAGTCCTTTTCACTTTCAGCAAGCAAGGTTGTGTCATGTACATATTACAGGTTGTTAATGAGTCTTTGTCTAATCCTGATGCCACATACTTCTTCATATAGTCCTGCTTCTCAGATTATTTGCTCAGCATAGAGACTAATGGTGAAAGGATTCAACTCTGACACACACTCTTCCTGATTTTAAACCATTCAATATACCCTTGTTCTGTCCAAATGACAGCCTCTTGGTTTATGTACAGATTCTTCATAAGCACAATTAAGTGTTCTGGGGTTCACTATTCTTCACAGTGCTATCTGTAATTTCTTAGGATCCACACAGTCAAGTGCCCTTGCATAGTCCATAAAACACAGGTAAACATCTTTACTCTTTGCTTTCAGCCAACATCTATCTGACATCAGCAACAGTATCCCTTGTTCCACGTCCTCTGAATCCAGTTTGAGTTTCTGGAATTTCCCTGTCAATATACTGCTGCAACCATTTTTGAATTATTGTCAGCAAAATTTTACTTGTGTCTGATATTAATGATATTGTTTGATAATTTGCACATTCTGTTGGATCACCTTCCTTTGGAAAGAGCACAAATATCGATCACTTCCAATCAGTTGGCTAGGTAGCTGTCTTCCAAATTTCTTGGCATAAATAAGTGCCACCAGTGCTGCCTCCATTTGTTGAAACATCTCTTTCAACAACATAAAATGGTTGCTATACATGTGGACCTCACCAGATGGAATACACAAGAATCAGATCAACTACATCTGTGGAAAGAGGCGATGGAGAAGCTCAATATCTTCAGTCAAAACAAGGGCAGGAGCTGACTGTGGAAAGACCATCAATCGCTCATACGCAAGTTCAAATTGAAGCTGAAGATAATTAAAACAAGTCCACAAGAGCCAAAATATGACCTTGAATATATCCCAATTGAATTTAAAGACCATTTGAAGAATAGATTTGATTCATTGAACACCAGTGACCAAAAACCAGATGAGTTGTGAATGACATCAAGCATGCCGTACATGAAGAAAGCAAATGGTCATTAGAAAGACAGGAGAGGAAGAAAAGATGAAAATGGATGTCAGAAGAGACTCTGAAACTTGCTTTTAATGGAAAGTAACTAAAGCGAATGGAAGAAATGACAAAATAAAAGAGCTGAACAGATTTCAAAGGGCGGCTGGAGCAGGCAAAGTAAAGCATTATAATAAATTGTGCAAAGACCTGGAGTTAGAAAACCAAAGGGGAAGAATAAGCTTGGCATTTCTCAAGCTGAAAGAACTGAATTAAAAACTCAAGCCTGGAGTTGCTATATTGAAGGATTCTGTGGGTAAAATATTAAATGAAGCAGGAAGCATCAAAAAAAGATGGAAAGAATACAGAGTCACTGTACCAAAAGAATTGGTTAATGTTTAACTGTTTCAGGAGGTAGTATATGATGAAGAATCAATGGTACTGAAGAATGAAGTTGAAGCCACACTGAAAGAATTTGAGAAAAACAAGGCTCTAGGAATTGACGGGATACTCATTGAGATGTTGTCTGCTCAAAGCAGCTATAAAAAATCACACAAACCATCATATTGGTAACACCATAAACTCAGAGCCTCCATCCTTGACTAGATTCTTGACACTGTCCTTGAAATCTTACCATATTTTCCTGCACTCCAACCTGCCACAGCAACTATTTTAAACCCATAGTCAAATTTGACTATAAGTTTTATGATAGTGAGTGCTTGTCTGATTTTTTTTCACCACTGAATTTCCCACGCATAGGACAGACTTAGGGAGCAGTGGTTTAGGCTTGTGGCTGCTAACCTTAAGGGGCAACAATTTTATGTTGTCAGTTCAAATCCACCAGCTGCTCCCTGGGAGGATGATGTGGCAGTTTGTTTCTGTAAAGATTTACAGCTTTGGAAACTCAGTGGGGCAGCTCTACTCTGTCCTGTAGGGTCATTATGAGTTGGAATTGACTTGATGGCAATGGATTTGTTTTTTTGGTTTTAGCACAGGCTAAATACATAATGTTGTTGTTGTTGATATGTGCCGTCCAGTCGGACCGACTCATAGCGCCCCTCCTTGGATTTCCCAGGCGGTATCACTGTTGTTGTTGTTATGTGCCTTCGAGTCAGACCCGACTCATAGCGACCCCTCCTTGGGTTTCCGAGGCAGTATCATTACAGAAGTTGATTGCCCCATTTTCCTTGCTAGGAGTGGTTGGTGGGTTTGAACCACCAACCTTGTGGTTAGCAGTCAAGTGCGTTAGGCATTAGGCTACCAGAGCTCCTAAATACATAGTAGGCACTCAGTAAGTACCTGTTGAATGAATGAATGACTGGAAACTTTCTTGGCATTTCTACTCTGTCCTATGTGGTCGGTATGAGGCCACTCAGTAGCGGTGGATTCAGTTTGGGGTTTATTGAGTATTTACTGTCAGGTACTGTGCTGTTTTAGGCATAATCCTTTCTGATTTTCACAGCAATAATCTGAAGTTGTTATAAATGAGAAAACCCAAACTCAGGGAGGGGAGGTATAAAAGGCAGCAGGTTCGCATTTGAACCCACGTTTTTCTTATTCAGACGCTAAGCTGCCTCATCATTATTAACACATTTATAGATAACGTCAGACCTTCCCTGATGTAAGAAGGAAGGAGAAGGAGATGCGAAGGAGGATGCTAAGGTTGATTTCAGCTGCAGGTAAATCCCGACGCTGAGAAATCCTACCAGAACTCTAAGCCAGGCTCCCACTCGCTCTCCTTTCCTCCGCCTGAGAAGCAGCGCGCACGCGCACGCGCACACCCTCTCGCCTGGCTCCGCCCCCCCGGGAGGGAGCCGCTGTAAGCTCTCGGCTCTGGGGCTTGCGCGTTCTTTCTCCAGCCGACGGCTCCTTCCCGGTGGGGGACTTCCGGTGAGCCGGGCTGTGGTTCCGGGTCGTGGCTAGACTTGGGGCGACAGGGCTGCTAGTCGGCGGGCCAGCGGCGGCAGACAGGGGGGACATGCGTGCGAGCCTGGGGAGCGGCCGCTGAGTGGGCCAGGAGGAGCGCCAGTCCCCAAGAATCTCAGGAGTGCGGAGTTCGGGGCAGGGACCGGGAGGCGCGGGGGGAATCGGGCCCTCCCTTCAGGAACGTGTCCCAGGGCCGGCCTGGTCCGCAGTGTGGAAGCAGCTTCAGGTAAAGGTTGCCCCAGCCGCTGGTTCGTTCACTCGCTCGCCCGCCAGCCCTCAGAGAGGACTGGCATCCCTCTTTAAGTCTTTCGCGCTAAGCGCTGCCCAAGGGGCCGCCCATCAGGCTGCAGCTCAGGTTGCCGGGAAGAATCCGTTTCCTGGCTTTTTCTAGAACTGAAGGCTGCAGTGAGCCTGACAGCTGGGCGTGTGATTTGGGGGAGGAGAAGCTGGTGGACCTGGTTGGCAGGGGAGGATATGCGGTTTACTCTGGTAGTTTCTGGCCCTACACTCGGCAGCATCTAGTTGCCTTGATCTTCATAATGTAGAAAATCAAGTTTTTAAAGCATTGCCTGTGTGGCCCTTGTTTGATAGCGCACCTTCCCACCTCTTCCTTCAGAGTTTAACAGCCTTACAGACTACGAACCATTATTTCTACTGAGGATGCTGCTGGAACTTTGGTTCAGTGTTTTGATTATGGCAGTGGTAAGGAGTCACCTAGATACGTTTAAGGTGTAAACGGAAAGAAATGATTGTAGTCTGAGCAAGGATTTTACTTTAACAGGAGACCCAAAAATTGACTCAGAAACTGATTAAAACTTCATTCTGAAAGTTATTTTTATGTATCTAGCCCTGAACAAAGCATCAGTTTAAAAATCAAAACTGAAAGTCCAAAACATATCCTAGGTGTGAACCGAGTCAAACAGGGATCCAGGAGTCTACATATATCAATTTCTTTTTTCTCACTCTATTTTTGACACAGAAGGAGTGAATCTCTAATGTTGAATACCACTAGAGCAAGAGATAGGGCACCCATCTTTGATTCCTCTTTGTCTGTGAGCCCATGGAAGAAACTAAATGTTTGCTGAAAGAGTTCTTGATGGAGATTGATAAAGGTTTTTATCTTTTTCAGTTTACTCACCTCTAAACTTGCTGGGACCAATGGGGCCAATTTCCCGTTCACCTTTGTGCTCTTACCTACCTACCTTTGGCCACTATCCTCATGTTCTTTCATACCTCTTGGTCTGACTCCTAGTTACCTTTCCAACTACTTTTGGAAAAAAGTCCCCTTGCCTTAATTATTCCATCCTGATCTGTTATTCTGAATAAGTAGGATCTCAAATCCCCTTTTTTTCCTATGTCCATGCTTTTTTGTGGGAGCTCTGGTAGCGTAGTGCCTA
Organism: Orycteropus afer afer; assembly: GCF_000298275.1. Lineage (NCBI taxonomy): Eukaryota > Metazoa > Chordata > Mammalia > Tubulidentata > Orycteropodidae > Orycteropus > Orycteropus afer. Next base: position 6,453 of record NW_006922198.1, read on the forward strand.
AGGCACTTGACTGCTAACCAGAAGGCTGGTGGTTCAAACCCACCAGCCACTCCTTGGAAGGAAGATGGGGCAATCTACTTCCGTAGTGATACTGCCTTGGTAACCCAAGGAGGGGTAGCATGAGTCGGTCCCACTCGACAGCGCATAACAACAACAACAACAATAACATGCTTTTTGTAGGACATTAGTTGTGCTTAGAAGGTTTTTTTGTTTTTTTTTCACCTATTGAGATGCTACCTGTAGCCTGGATGAAGTTGACCTCCCTCAGCTGTTCTGTGATAACCCCAGCTGGAATTGAATTCTGCTTTAGAATCTTATAAACACTATTATATCTACAATCATTTCATTTAAAACGTTTAATGAATATGGATGTATACTAGGCACCGGAAATGTAGAGCTAAATAAGACCTTGTTTTTGACCTCAGGGAATTCAGGTTAGTGAAAGTGAAGTTAATGATTCCAACACAGAGTGGTGAGTACTGTGTGAGAGTTATATTTGTAATACAGTGGTGGCACTGAAAAGGGATCCTTAACTCTTTTGAGGGGCGGATATGGCCAGGGAATGCTTTGTAACATGGCATAAGTGAAACTTTATTGAATGTTTGCCATGTACTGGGTATTAAGCATAGGTTTCTCTTGTAATCATTTTACAGTGAAACCTCAAATTTACAGATTAGAAAGATGGGGTAAATTACACAGTTGCTACAAGAAAGCCAGAATTCAAACCCAAGTTTATCTGATGCCTAAATCTGTTCTTCCATTTCATGCCTTGCCTTCTTTCTCACACCATAGCTCTCTTTAGACAGCTACATACTGAAATAACTATACAAGAGAAAAAAGTATGAGTGTCAACATCAATGGTACGGAAAGTTCTTTAAATGAATAGAAAAGATGGTGATATGAAATGATAGATGAGTTAGCTTAATTTTGAATATGAGCTAGCAAGACATTACATGAATTTTGTATTTAATTCTTACTAGATACATGACCTTTGCCAAATTTCTTAACTCCTAGTATCATTTTTCTCAACTATCTCAACTATAGAGTGGTTGGAATAGAGAAATGATATTGATCTCAAGGAATGTTGTAAATATTTAATGAGCTAATGAATGTGCATAAAGGGTACCTAATAAGGTCCCCTGAAATGATAGATGTAAGATGCAAAGGTGTAGTGTGGCATGGCTTTAGAGTGGGGATAGACCAGCCTGAGTGAAGAAAGCTGTTGCTTCTTTTGTTGTTGTTGCTGTTCTGTGCCGCTGAGTTAGCCCCGACTCATAGCGACCCCTCCTTGGGTTTCCAAAGCGGTATCACTGCGGAAGTAGATTGTCCAACCTTCTTTCCGAGGAGTGGCTGGTGGGTTTGAACTGCCAGCCTTCTGGTTAGCAGTCAAGTACCTTAGGCACTACAGCTAAACATGTTGCTATTGAACTGGTTCCAACTCATAGCGAGCCTACTGGGAGGTAAGATGTTAAGTGTTTGGCTGCTAAGTGAAAGGTTGGTGGTTTGAATCAACCAGCCGCTTCACAGAACGATGCAGCAGTGTGCTTCTGTAAAGATCTGACTAAATCCACTGCCATTGTGTCGATTCTGACATATAGTGACCCTTTAGGGCATATTAGAACTGCTCCATAGGGTTTCCAAAGCTGTAAATCTTTACAGTAGCAAATTGCCTCATCTTTCTCCCATGGAGCGGCTGGTGGGTTTGAACCCCCAGCCTTTGGAGTATGCAGCCCAGTGCTTTAACCACTGTGCTACAGTTCCTCCATAAAGATTACAGCCTTGGAAATCCTATGAGGCACTTCTTCTTTGTACTATAGGGTCACTATATGTCAGAATCGATTCAGTGGCAGTGGAACAGGAGGTAAAATTGGAACAGTAGAGGTCTGAGTCAGTGAAGCCCTTGAGTTCCAGACAAGAGAGTTAATTTTAATTTCTGGTCATAGCATTTCCAGTTAGTAAATACTTTGAGGATTTATGATTCATTCAGCAGTGCCAGGCAAAGTACCAGACAAAGTACTGGGGAGACAAAGAAAAACTAGGTTCTCACTCTGAGGTTGCTGACATTCCAGTGGGAGTTGTGTGTGTAGTTTAACTGCAGTGAAGTACTACAGATACTATGATACGAGTTTCTATAGGTTATCGTGGAGCGCAAAGGAGGGAACACTGATAATGTTTACTAATGATCACTTACTACGGGCTAGCATTGTGTTGTATGCATTGTCTAATTTATTCCTGTATAGGAAGGTGTTAGCGGGTGATGAAACCAAGGCACAGAGACACTAACTAACTTCCTTGAGATTATACAGCTGGTGGAGCTATGAAATTGGAGGGATTGTCTGGTATACTTTGGAATCCCTACTCTTTAGTATTATACCATGCTGATAGTTCTTTTCAACATGGATGGTGACCCTCTGGAGACACTTCAAAGAGGAGCTGACCCTTGAGCTGTGACTTCAGTGTCTCTAACACTGTGCTAGGTAGTAGGGATAATGATGAATGGTCATGGGCTCTGCATTCAAGCAGCTAATCAACTAATCTGTCACGATTTATATATTAATTTTGCGTGAGTGGATGGGGACAACTTGTTTTGCTTGTTGACTCATAACTAAAGACTAAAAACTGTTGCAGTTCAGTGAATTTACATATATTTTGGGTTGAAAGAACTACTGGAATTATGTTATTATTATTATTTTTTTTATGTAGCCCTTATTGTTAGGGACACAGTAAAAGATACCAAATTATTGTATGACAAGGATTTTGAGAAGTTGTGACTAAAATGTTACCATATTTCAACTTGTGTTCAACTAAAAGTGACTGGGCACTTATATTTCAGTCATTGTTTAATGCTTTTATGTATTTTATTTAATCTTTATAATGCTGAAAAATTATATCGAGATAAATAGTATCTCCATGTAACACATTAGTAGCCTAAGCCTTAGTGGGTAAGTAAAGTTGTCCAAGAGTCACATAGTTAGTGAATGATATAGAGCCAGATAAAAATGGATCAAAAATGAGTAAACAAATATTTTTGAACTCATTTCTTTTTTTTTTTTAAGTGTCTACTTCAGGGGTCTCAGCCTCAGATACCCACGGTAAAGGATAATGAGTAGGGAGGGATGGACTGTGGTGAATTGGAGAGCATGTGGCTAGTCTAAAGACAACAGTCCTTGCCCGGCATCATCTGACTGTTGCCATGTAAGGAAGTGGGCCCAGTGTCCTGCATCTTTGACATGTTCAAGAGATAGCGGAAATCTACAATTTTAGTTATTTAATTTTGAAAACTTGCCATTTAAAAAATTATCATGTAGGCCAAAACACATTTTGGGGCTATGTACAATCCTAGGTTGCCTGATTGTGGCCTTGGGTCTAGCCACTGTTCAAAGCAGGAGGTGCAGCAGTTGTGATTATTGATTGGAGATCTACTGGAAAATTGTCAGAGTGTGGGAGCTTTGTAATTTACTTGTACTGAATATTTTGGGAGGTGGCAGAGTGAATGCTTTTATTATATGATCAGGCTAACTTTTAGGAGGGATGGGGTTTGGTTGAGATGATCTTACATCCTGTTTCTGTTGGACTTCTCTATGATAACATGAAGTGAGTAAAGGAGATAATCATAGCCTCTTGAGATGAAGAAATTGGTACCTAGTGAAATGTAGTTTAGTAGAAATTGTACTAGACTGAGAGGGATTTGAGCTCTGAATACAGCTATACTCTTAACAGCCTTTTTGATTTTGGTCAGATCACTTAAAAATCCTTGGATCCTTTTCCCCGTCTGATTAATAATGTGCTAAACCCAACTGTTGCTGAGTTTCTTCCAGGATGTCCGGCTTTATGATCCTAGTTGACATGCTTGTTGTTGTTGTTGTTGTTAAGTGCCGTCGAGTCGTTTCCGACTCATAGCGACCCCATGCACAGCAGAACGAAAACTGCCCGATCCCGCACCAGCCCCACAATCCCTGCTATACTCGAGCCCATCATCGCAGCCACTGTATCAATCCATCTCGTTGAAGGCCTCCCCTTCT
>NW_006922198.1:10884-11995 GCF_000298275.1 Orycteropus afer afer
ACACGTCGTCTAATGTCCTGACTGCTGCTTCCGTTGGCATCGATTGTAGAACCAAGCAATGTGAATTCCTTGACAACCTCAATCTTCTCTCCATTGACATGCTTAGAGTCACACAACCAATTACCTGCAGACCCTGGTGAAGGATGACTCATATCTTAAACACTGTTCTTCCTCTTGTGATGGCAGGTAGGGAGCCAATACCTGGCTCTTCCATCTTTTTGTTGTTGTTGTTCATTATTTGCTCTGGGAAAGGATGTTGACAGGCCAGGTGCTCCCCAAAGCATACAGTACTTTGTTGACTATGTATACACAAGATTGAAAGGGGGCATGGAGACGCCCAGCATAGTGAGAGAAATATACTCAGGGAGTTCTAGCACAAGAGTTTAATTTATTTTTATTTGAATACATACCTTCTACAAGGTGAAAATTGAAGAAATACTGGTCTTCCAGATACTTGTTTTCATTCAAACTCCGTTGTACAGGAAATAACATAGAATATAAAAATGAAGAAAATAAATCCTCAGCAGTCATTCAAAATTTATTAACTCCACTTGGCAGCAGTCTAGATAAATTGGGGAAATCAATTTAATATAGAAAACAGAAAATTTGGACCCAAAGAAGGAAACAGTTTTAAGTAAATGAAAGTGAGAAAAATGGGAGAAGCCACTTAAAAGCAAAACGGAAATTCTAGAAACAGCAAGAAACTATTAGAATATCCATTGGAATTAAGTTATAGTAATCACTTGTGAAATAAACGGAATATTATGTCACATTTACTGCTAAATATATGCAGTGTTAGATTCATAATGTCCTATACTTGAGTAAGGAGCCCTGGTAGCATAGTGCCTAAGGCACTTGACTGCTAACCAGAAAGCTGGTGGTTCAAACCCAGCAGCCACTCCTCAGAAGGAAGGTTGGGCAGTCTACTTCCGTAGTGATACCATCTCAGAAACCCAAGGAGGGGTCGCTATGAGTCGGGTCTGACTCCGTGGTAAATAACAACAAACAACATACTTGAGTATACTTTTATCAATATGCTTTTACTGTTGATGCAGACAAAATGGACTGAATATGTAAAACTTTGGGAAAAAAAATTTTTCAGTTCTGCAGA
>NW_006922198.1:13501-17249 GCF_000298275.1 Orycteropus afer afer
TCTCACTTCTTTAGGGTATATACCTAGTAATGGGATGGCTGGGTCAAATGGTATTTGTATTTCCAACTTTTGAAGGAATCGTTAAGGCACTGTATTATAACTAAGTACTGTTTCAGCAGAGCAATTGGTAGAAAGTTGTTTAAAGGAATAGTTTTCTTTTTAAAACAAAGTACGTCTTTAATCTGAACTTCAGTTGCTGGCATAAAAGAGACTAACAAAGAAGAACTGAGCTGCAGACTTGAATCTTTTAGCACTATGGTAGTGAAAAGAGAAGGAGCTTTGAGTCAGACCCACTTGAGTGTGAATACTGACTCGGTTATTAGCTGTCTGACATGGATAGTCTGCAGATTGGGGACAATAATGCCAATTTCATGCAATGCTTATGAAGGTTAAATGAAACAATTAATGTAAACACTAATGTACTTAATGTAGTACTGTAAACCATTCTGACTCATAGCATCCCCCATTGGGTTTCCAAGGCTGTAAATTTTTATGAAAGTAGATTGCTTCATCTTCTGGCAGAGCAGCTGGTAGGTTTGAACTGCTGACCTTCAGGTTAGCAGCCATTTACCCATTATGCCACCAGAGCTCCTATAGAGTACCTAGTACTATGATGCTTCTGAAGAGATGCAGGTACCAGCAGTCAGGTGCCTAAGACATTCAGAATATTGGTGTAATATCTAATATAACAAGCATTGGTTCTATGGTGTGGCTCTGAAGGAGTGAGGCTCATTTTCATGTCTACATCCTAAAATTAGTCTTGTTAATTTCTAATTATGCTTTGTTTAGTGTACCTACCTGTTGTGTACTGTTGACAAAAGGTTTTCAGTATGCTATTTTTAAAACAATTTTTACTGTAATGATTTGCTGAAAGTTTTCAGAGCAAGTTCACTTTCCATACAGCAGCTCACATACACTTTGTCTCATGACATTGACTGCAATTTCCCACAGTGCAACAGCTCTCCTCCCACTTCTTCCCCATAGTTACCTCTTCCCTGTGTCCTTCCCTCCCTGCCTCCCAAGCTGTCTCCCTGTGCATACACAGCCCTTCTATTCTCCCATGATTGATCTCTCCAAGGAGTATATCTACCTAAGTACATGTCCAGCTCATATGAATGTCTTTTGTTTGGCTGGAAGCCACAGGAATGGGTTCAATTCCAGACCTGAAGGGCAGCTGGGGGCCATAGTCTCAGTGGTCCCACCAGGCTCTGTCAGACCAACAAACCTGGTCCCTTTTTTTTTTAAACTGATTTTGAGTTTTATTCCACATTGTTCTCCCACTCTGTCCAGGATCTCCTTCATAGATCCCCCTCTGAATGGTTGATAGTGGTAGCCGGGCACCATCTACTTCTTCTGGTCTCATAGTCATATAAGCTGAGTAAGTATACTATTTTTGAGCTATTAAATTGTTTCAGCTCTCATTAATGGTGACCATATATATACAAGAACAAAACATTCCATGATCCTATGCCATCTTCCTCATAGAATTGATCTGCTAGGTAACAATAAACACTCAGTTGCACATATTACCTTCTTTGAACCTCATAAATATCCTCTGAAGTTGTTATAACACAGACTTTTAGTTGTCCTTGTCTTCATTTTATAAAAGTGTTTCAAGCTCAGAGGAGTAAAGTGACTTAAAAGTATAGATTTACTAGTAATGGCAAACTATGACTTGAACTTTTGAGTTTTTCATTCTAAATATATTGCTTTTGCCATGATTCCATGCCACTGTAGATTTGGATTTTGGAACTGGGCCTTAGCTTCAACTTACTAATTTAAACCTAATGCAAGTTTCTGAAGAAAGTTGTTACTGAATATATTGTGAGAGTGTTTGATTACTCATTGCCAGCAAAGGTTGGTGAGATGGTCATTCTCGTATATTACTGGTGGAAATGTAAGTTGGCATAACTTTTTTGGGAAATACTTTGGCAGTATTTATCAAGCTTTATCAAAATTCATGCATTTTGAACTTGTAATTCCACTTCTAGGAATCTTAAAGAGATAATCAGATATATCATTTGATCCAGCAATCCCAGTGCTAGGTTAATCTCCTAAACAAGTGAGAACCAGGATACGAATACATATATGTACACTCATGTTCACTGAAGCACTATGCACAGTAGCAAAGAGATAGAAATAACTTAAGTGCACATAAACTGAGGAATGGATAACCAAACTGTGGTATGTACACACAATGGAATACTATGTAACACCAAGAATAATGTAGAATCCACAAAAATACCTCATAACATAGGTGAACTTAGAGGACATGCTGAGTGAAATAAATCAATCACAGAAGGAAAAATATTATATTAGTCCACTATTATAAAAAGTCAAGGAAAGGTTTACATGTGGAAAGAAAGTTTCTTTGTTAGTTATTAGGGATGGAAGGGAGGGAAGGGAAAATTGCTAGATAGTTAAGATAAAAGTATTGATTTGGGTGAAAGGAAAGGCAGTATACTACAAGTGGGTGACCAGCACGGTACTACTGGGGAAAAGGAAGACACAGAGAGGTGCACAACAAAGATAAACACTTTTACATGCACAATACTGCATTATCAATAATAACAAACATTAATCTATGGCTGGATACATAGGTAGATAGACTAAATGATCAGATATGTCTAGGCAAAAGGGAATATGCCCATGACTATATATAAGTTTGGCAGATATATTTCTACGTACATATTTATATGTTCTATAAGAATGTCCATTTATATAACAGAGCTAACGGGGCAAAATTTTGATAACTTCTTAGCCACAGCCAAACAACCTGAGGGAGTGGGTCACTGGGTGGATGGACTAGGGATCATGATCGCAGGGGATATCAAGCTCAATTGGCATAATGTACTACACAAAAACATTGTTCTACATCCTACTTTGGTGAGGAGTGACTGGGGTCTTAAAAACTTGCAACTTGCCATCTAAGATGCAATGATTGATCTCATCTGGAGCAAAGAAGAATGAAAAAAAACCAAAGACACATGGAAACAATTAGTCCAAGGGACTAGTGCACCTGTGAATCTAAGCTTACATAACCCTGAGACCAGAAGAACTAATGGTGCCTGGATGCTACTGTTAACTACTCAGAAAGGGATCAGTGCAGGAGATCCTGGACAGAGTAGGAGAAAAATGTGGAACAAAATTCAAAATTATAAAAGAGACCGAGCTTACTGGTCTTATAGAGACTGGTGAAACCCCTGAGCCTATGGCCCCTAATGATCCTATAGGGTTGGAATTGAACTCCTTCCCATGGATTCCAGCCAAACAATAGACAAGTGTATAAGGTGAACATTTACAGCAGGTAGATACACTCTTTAGAACACCATGGGACACCAGAAGGGCAGTATTTGCACAGGGAGATAGTTCAGTGGGCTGGAATGCATGGGAAAGAAGGACACAGGAAAAGGGTAACCAGAGGGAGAAAGTGGGAGTGAGTTGTTAGATTAAGTGGATTGCAATCAATGGCATGAAACAATGTGTATGAACTGTTGCATGGAAAATGAATTTGCTGTGTAAACTTTCACCCAAATCACAATAAAAAAAAAATCAGAAAAATATTCATGTTCAAAGATGCTTATTGCAGCATTACTTATAATAGCAAAAATTAGAAACCCACCAGCCACTCCTCAGAAGGAAGGTTGGGCAGTCTACTTCCGTAGTGATACTGCCTCGGAAACCCAAGGAGGGGTCGCTATGAGTCGGGGCCGACTCGATGGCACATAACAACAACAACAACAACTTC
>NW_006922198.1:17434-32009 GCF_000298275.1 Orycteropus afer afer
TATGCAAAGAAAAAGGTGATGAAATTACGGATTTTTATACTTTTTTCTGTTTTCTAAATATTCTCTGAAAAACAATGTTTTTTTAAAAAAATAAAAAACTTCTTAGTATTAAACTTCGTATTAAGAAATATGAGCAAAATCAGTATTATTTAGACCAGTAGAATTTTCTCTAGTGTAGGTGATTCTGAATTATAAGTGGATTTTATTTCTAAATTAGTTTTCCTATTAGTTGTCTTGCAATTAGAGTATGGTTTCATGTACCTTAAGATAAATGATGAGGTTCCCAGGCCAGCCTTCTTCTCCTTCCAAAAAATTCTATTTAATAAGTATTGTGGAAGAAGTAGCTCATTTATGTTGGTAGTGCCAGTGTCCCATTGCCACCATCACTTCCTTAGTGGCCTAGGAAACAGCAAGAAGGCTGTAGCAGCTCTGTCTATACTTTGAGAAGTGCATTCCTTTATAGGTGAGGCTGACTATTGGTGTATACTGCTTGTTTGTGAGTCAAATTTTCCTATGTTTGGAAGTACCTTTTTGGTGTGGGAAATTGTAAGTATGACTTTCTATATCACATTATTTTGTAAGAAAAAAATGAAAGATCAAAGTATATTTGGATTTTAGCTCTTTTGATAACAGTATTCAGTAAAAGTATAAATATTAAAATGTCATGATAAATTGTTGCCTTTTGTTCTTCCCTAATTATCATATACTTTATAATTGAAATTGCAATAGTTTCTTATGTACAATCAAACATGATGGTCAGGTTTTTTTCCTTTCTTTTTTTAAAATGTGTAATAGTTCTTGTATGCTGTACAATATACATAGATAGTATTAAAAACCATGCTAAAATTTTAATGAAGTATTTGAGCATATTTAAATCAGGAAAATTTCAGGCAAGATGTTTCTTTTGTAAACTGCTTCTGTCCAAAGCATTCTGTATATTACCAGAATGAAATATGACAGCACTTTGTCATCTGTTCAAATTGATATTGCACTCTTTGCAATGACAGCTGAAAAGGCCCACAGGTGCCGTATAAAGAGGTGACCATGTTGTCATATTTCATTTCGGCATCCCTCTGCAAAGCCATAATTACCTAATTAGGTTGTTAATTAGGAGATTAGCATTTCACTTTATTGATAGAATGCTCTTTACCGGCGTGGGGCTAGATACAGATTTGTCTATTCTAATTTATAATCTCTGCCTTTTTTGTACTTATTTATTTGCTTAAGATCCTAGTGTGGGGCAATTCAGTTTACCTGAGAAACAGTTTGTTTACAAACTAATGAAGCTTTGATTGTTGGATTAAAGTTTCTGAGTTAAAATATGAAAAGAGTTAAAAGCGTGGTCACATCCCCTAAATGATAATAAAAATTCTGAGTTGTTAACAACTTGTATGCTCGTTAGCACAGGCAACAAACACACAGTAATTCAGATTGTTGGTGTAAAAAAAAAAAAAATGAAAACTAAGTCTGAAGTGTGGTATAGATTTATCTTTATTTATTTTAAATATTTTATTGTGGTTTGGGTGAAAGTTTACAGAGCAAATTAGTTTCCCATTCACCAGTTTATACACATTTTGTTTTGTGGCAATAGTTGTAATTACCTCAGTGTAATAGCACTTTTCCCACTTCCTCCCTGTGTTCCCATTTTCCATTCATCCATCTTTCCTGCCCCTTCTTGCCTTCTGAACTTTGTTTTTGGGCAGATGCTCCCCTTTTGGTTTCATACAGTTGATTGTTTTGAGGGGCACATTGTTCCTGGGTGTTACTGTTCACCTTATTGGCCTGTCTATTGTTTGGCTGAAAGGTGATCTCTGGGAGTGGGTTCAGTTCCATGTTTGAAGGGTGTCTAAGGGCCATAGTCTTGGAGTTCCACCAGTCTCTCAGACTAGTAAGCCTGTTCTTTTTTTATGATTTTGAATTTTATTCTGTATTTTTCCACTTTATCCAGGACCTTTTATTTATCAGAGCTGTTGATACTGGTAGCTGGGCACCATCTATTTTTTCTGGTCTCAGGCTAGTGGAGGCTGTAGTCCTTTAGTCCTTTGGACTAATTATTTCCTTGAGTGTTTGATTTTCTTCACTTTTCTTTGCTCTAAATGGGAAGAAACTAATAGTTGTATCTTAGATGGCTGCTTGCAAGTTTTTAAGAGAAAATCCTCACAACTGGCCCAAAAAGCAGCATCATGATAAATGGAGAAAAGATTGAAGTTGTCAAAGATTTCATATTGCTTGATTCCACAGTCAGCACCAATGGAAGCAGCAGTCAAGATCTCTGACAACATATTGCACTGGACAGATCTGCTGCAAAAGACCTCTTTAAAGTGCTGAAGAGCAAAGATGTCTGTTTGAAGACTAAGATGCACCTAAAACCCAAGCGATGATATTTTCACTTACCTCGTATGCGTGTGACAGCTGGACAGTGGATAAGACCAAAGAAGAATTGATGCTTTTGAGTTGTAGTGTTGGCAAAGAATGCTGACAGTACCATGGACTGCCAAAAGAACTTAACAGATCAGTCCTGTAAGAAGTGCAGCTGAAATGCTCCTTGGAAGTGAGAATGGCCAGACTTTGTCTGACCTACTTTGGTCAAGTGGTCAGAAGGGGCCATTCCCTGGAGAAGGATATCATGCTTGGTAAAGTGTAGGGTCACTGGAAAAAGGGAAGACCCTCAACTAGATGTATCGACACAGTGGCTACAACAATGGGCTCAGGTATAGCAAGGATTGTGAGGCTGGCACAGGACCAGGCAGTGTTTCGTTCTGTTGTACACAGGGTTGGTATGAGTCAGAGCCAACTTGATGGCACCTAACAACAACAACAACAACAACATGTATCCTCTTAAACATGTTTCTTATTTGTTTTAGTTATCTTTACTAACAAACCTCCACCATTTATATTTGGGCCTTATATGTTAAGCGTATTGAACATACTTAAGAAACTGAAGCTTGCTAATGACTTTAGACAAATATATTCAGTCTTCAGTAGACTTCCTTAGACAGTCATCATGCGTCTGGGTTTATTTCATTTGTGCCTTCTGTTAGTCTGTGTTTGGAACATTCTCTTCCCACAGTTTTTGCAGTTTAATGGAATTTGAACTATTTTACAGTAACTTTCACTTGAAATATTTGGAGTAAAGCACTATTTCCGTCAAGTGTGTCTAACATTCTTTTTTGGGAAAGAAAAGCTCAGACAAATGATTTCTATCTGTTTACAGTATAATGTTTGTAATTTGTGTCATATGTACCTTTTTGGCTTTTTCTACTTAAGGAAATTTTAGAGCAGTGTTAAGAGCAACATTCCTGTTGAGATTGTAGTTTAGTTCCTTTTGTTTATATTTGGTATTAGCTGTTGTAGATTTGTATGTGGGCTTAGGTATTTTCCACCCTCTTATAATTTTAAGGTAAAATTTGCTTAATTGTAATAATTTATTCATTGTTGTTGTTGTTATGTGCCATTGAGTCGGACACGACTCATAGCGGCCCCTCCTTGGGTTTCTGAGGCAGTATCGCTACGGAAGTAGATTGCCCTATCTTCCTTCTGAGGAGTGGCTGGTGAGTTTGAACCACCAGCCTTCTGGTTAGCAGTCAAGTGCTTTAGGCACTATTTACTATACATATATTATACATTAGGCATATGTCTGGAAATTGAGCAGTGAAAACCACAGACATAGCCCTTACTCTCATGGGACTTGCAGTCTAGTAAGGGAAAGTACAGCCTAGCTTGAGAAGTGTTATAGTAGTGAAAGTAAAAGTGAATATACAGGAGTGCCTACTCTAGATTTGGTAAGATCAGACATGGTTTTCTGGGGATAAATGATGTCTGTATTGGGATGTGAAGGGTGAGGGAGAAAGTGATGTCTAAGCTAAGTGAAAGGACAGAGAAAGCTGTTCCAAACAGAAGGAAAAATATGAATAAATTATCAAAGGAAACTGTAAGTTCAGTATGACTTTAGTAGAAAACTAAAAGGATGAGTGAGAGATGGGACCACAGAGGCAGGCAAGATTTAGTCCTATTAATGAGTTTGGAAAGTCATTGAAGGATTTTAGGACAAATAGGAAATAATCACAATAGCCTATTCAAGAGATGAGGGTGATTGAATTTAAGGTGCATTGATGAAGAGAAATGGATGAAACCTAGAGAGAAAGAAGAGATCAGATACATAGGATTGATATTTAAATGGCTTGGGGCTTCGTAGGAAGGAGGAGGAGTCAAGGTTCTGATTTGGGCTTTCTGTTTGTTTTCTAATTGTATTTAAGACTGACAGTATGTCTGAGTACATCATAGATAAGGGTTCTATGCATCATCTTTGGCTGGCTGGCCCAAAAATGTACAGTAGTAGCAACTGATCTTCCTTCTGGTAAATCGAGAAGTATATTAACACTTGAGTGTCACCTTTGGGGTCGTCACTGGCACAGCAGTTTTGTAAAGTAATGAGATAATGAAGAAACCTGAGACCCAGAAAAATTGTGACAGTCCCAGTTTTCTCAGCTGTTGGGGTGGTGGAATTGGGAGCACAGCCAGATCTTTTAGACCTCCAACGCCTTTGTGTTTTCCATCATACCACGTTTCCCTCGTTTTATCCTCTCCAGTTTGTTTATTTCAGAGCAAAGAGGAGAATTACTTCTCATGTATCAAGAGCTTAGTCGGCTGTTGATAGAGGCAGGTGTTAACTCTGGCTTCTTCTGCCCAGTCTGTGGTGCAGATAGAGCATGATCTGATGCTCTGGTAGGAGAAGCTACTGCAGCACGTGAACATTTGCTTCAGTAAAGTCAATTCTGTTAAGATTTCAGGTACTAGGATTTGATCTTCCTGAACTAGACATGTAGGTAAGAGGTGCAGATGGTTTGCTACTCAGCTGCTAACTGAAAGAAAGGAGGTTCGGGTCCACCAAGGGGTGCGTCAGAGGAAAGGCCTGGCAGTCAGCTTTAGAAGAACCACCCTTCGAAAAGCCCTATGAAGCATCTTATACTTTGATACACATGAGGTCAGCATGAGTCAGAATCAGGTCTGTGGCAACTGGTGGTAGGTACTAGTCCCTCCACTTGGGGTCATTTATGATATGAAGATTTTCCTTTCCTCAGGGAAAAAGATTGGGAGACTTTTTTTTTTTTTCTTTTTGCCTGAGGAGTTTGACATCTCTTTGATGTAATCAACTTATACTACAAATTGTTTTAAATTTTTTATGGTCCTGTTCAATTAAGTACTTTATTGGTATTCTCGTGTTGAATCACTGAACTAGAAGGAAGCCAGGGTACAGTGTAGATTCTTTTTTCCAGGATTCTATCCTATTTCTTTTTTTTTTTAAATTGAGATATGATTCACCTATCTTAAGAATCATCCTTTGAAAGTGTACCATTAAGTGATTTTTAGATTGTTCATGAAATTATGCAGCTGTCACTAATAATTCTAGAACATTTTGATCACCCCCAAAAGAAACTCTATCCATTAGCAGTCACTCTTCATTACTTTCTCCTATAGTCACTGGCAACCACTCATTTCCTTTCTTTCTCTATGAATTTGCCTGTTCTGGACATTTCATATAAATGGGCTTTTGTGTCTGGCTTTTTTTAACTTGGTAGGTTTTCAGGATTCATCCATCCTGTATTAGGTATCAGTACTTCAAATGATATTCCATTGTATGTATGCACTGCAGTTTATCCATTCATCAGTTGATGGGTATTTCTACTTTTTGGCTATTAAGAATAGTGCTATTACGAAGGTTCATGCTGTACTTTTTTATGTGAACATGTTTCCAGTTCTTTTGGGTATATTCCTAGGAGTGGAATTGCTGGGACATGTGGTAATTCTGTTTAAACTTTTGAGGAAATGCCAAACTTTTCCAAATTGTTTGTACTATTTTGCATTCTCACCAGCAGTATATGAGGACTATCCCTTTCTGCTCTCCCCAAACTTCTTCTTGCTCTGGGCTGGGCTGGGAGCATCTATAGGCTTTAGGAGTTCCATGAGCCCTCCATCTGGACAGATGGAAAATTTTCTGTTTTTTCCCTGTTCAACAGGTTCGTTCTGCAAGTGTATATGTACCATGCCTTATATTGAGCATTAGTGATACGAAGTCAGAAAGGCTCATAGTGCTTTCCTGACACAGTCCAGTGGTTGAAATTTTTATTTGTAAGCAGAGAGGGGAGAAAAGCCAGTGAAGAAAGTAATTGCTTAGAAATTTATTAGTTTACACAGAGTAGATCCTAACTTTAAAATCTGGGCAAAGATTGACTTGGCTTTCACAGTATCTCAGATCTTTTCTTGTCCCATCCTTTAAATGTTACTGTTCCCTGAGATTGCCCCTTGGTTATTGCTCTGTTTTCCTTACATGTTCTCCCTGGATAAGCTCATTCACAGCTATGGCTTCATCTGTCACTTAATGTTGATGTCTCCAAAATTTGTCAAGACTTTTCTCTTGGGCTTCAGGTTTGTACATCCAGCTACTTGATGGACCACTATTTGAGTAATCCATAGACATCTCAAGCTTAGTGTGTCCAAAATATAACTCCCAACCTCTCCTGTACCTGTTAACCTGTTCCTACTTTTGAGTTCACAGTTTATTAGTTGATGCTATCATGTAAGCCATAAATTTTCCCCGTCTTTGTTCTCCACATCCACTCTGTTACTGAGTTCCACCAGTTTTATTTCCTAAATATTTCTTGACTTCAGAGACTATCTTGCACTGACTTCAGATCTTATCATCTCTTCCCTGGACTGTCGTCACAGCTTCATAATTAGTCTATCTTAGTCATAAGATTAATCTTCTATGTGACTGCTAAAAGTTTCTCTGAAATAGTCTTTCTAATCAGAAACCTTGAACTCCTGTAGTTTCAGGTACAGAATACATGCTCTGCTGCCTCTTGTTTCAATGCCTTGTCTCCTTCTGTCTCTTCTATCTGGAATGTTGCTATTTGCTCTTCTTCTAACATTTCTTCTCATCTTTGAAGACTCACCTTAGATCAGGAAATAATAGCAATAATAATTACAGTAAACATTTGAGTAGTGTTTATGGTAGGCCAAGTGCTAGTATATAAAAACATGACAATCCCATGTGTCAGAGTAGAACTGTACTTCATAGGTTTTTTTCATTTTGTAAACCAAAGACACATGGAAACAATTAGTCCAAGGGACTAGTAGACCATGCAGTCCTCCCTTTGTGATCCCGAGACCAGAAGATCTAGATGGTACTCGGCTACCACTGTCAACCACAGCAAAAGAGATCGGTGCAGGAGATCCTGAATAAAGTGGGTGAACAATATGGAACAAAACTCAAAATCATAAAAAAAAGACCAAGTCTGCTGGTCTGATAGAGGCTGGTGAGACCCCTGACACTATGGCCCCTAGTTACTCTTCAGGTCTGGAACTGAGCTTATCTCTGTGGCTTCCAGCCAAAGAATGTGTTGTTGTTGTTATGTGCCATCGAGTCGGACCCGACTCATAGCGACCCTCCTTGGGTTTCCAAGGCAGTATCACTATGGAAGTAGATTGCCCAACCTTCCTTCTGAGGAGTGACTGGTGGGTTTGAACCACTAGCCTTCTGGTTAACAGTCAAGTCCCTTAGGCACTATGCTACCAGAGCTCCTAGTGAAAGAATATACAGTTATATTTGGTGAATATTTGCATTAGGTAGATGTATACTTTGGAGTGATCAGTCTTGGGAGAACAGAAGGGCAGTGTTTGCACAGGGAAGTTGCTTGGGGGGGGGTGGGTTCATGAGATGGATGGACACAGGGAAGAGGTAAGTACAGGGAGGAAATGGGAAGGGAGCTGTTAAATTGTTGGGAATTGCAGTCAGTGTCATGAAACAAAATGTCTGTGAACTGCTATATGGAAAATGAATTTGCTCTGTAAACTTTCACCCAAATCACAATAAAAATTTAACAACAACAACAAAATAAGTTGATACTTTTCCTAAGTCACAAAGTGGATGAGTATAGGTTTGATCCTAGGCAATCTGCTGCTTGATTCTTTTCTTACCTTTTTTTTTTTTTTTTTTACTTCTTATTATGATTTGGGTGACATTTTACAAAGCAGATTCGTTTTACAGTCAACAGTACATACACATTTTGTTTCATGATGCTGATTGCATTCTTCACATTGTTACAGCTCTCATCCCACTTCCTCCTGGTGGTTACTCTTTCCCTGTGTCCTTGCCTATTCATTCCTGCCTCCCTACCTTTGTCCCTGTGCAAATGCTGTCCCTCTGATCTCCCATGGTTGATTGTTCTAAGGAATCTGTAGGTCTCTCCATTGTTTGAGAGCTAAGCCATGGAAGTGAGTTCAATTCCAGGCTCGAAGTGTGTCTTGGGGCCCTAGTCTTGGGGCTTCTACCAGTGTCTATCCAACCAGTAAATCTGGCCTTTTTTTTTTTTTTTTTTAAATTTAGTTTCACATTTTCTCCCTCACTCTATCCAAGATCTCCAATTTTAATCTCTTTCTGAGAGGTTGACATTGGAAGCCTGGCATCTCTAGTTCTCCTGGTTGCAGGGTCATAAAGGCTGAGGTTCTCATGGTCCATTAGTCCTTTAGACTCACTGTTTCCATGCATCTTTGATTTTCTTCACTCTTCTTTGCTTCAGACAAGAAGAGACCAATAGTTGAATCTCAGATAAGCACTCACAAGTTTCTAAGACCCCAGTCTCTACTTACTAAGTAAGATATTGAACAGTATTTTTGTTTGCTATGTTGTGCCAATTGAGCTTGATGTTCCTCGTGACCATGGTCCCCAGTTCATGGGCCCAGTGACTCATTCCCTCAAGGTATTTAGTTGTGGCTAAGAAGTTATCCTAACTGCCCCCTCTTAGCTTTAAACTGCTTATGAACATTTTTATAGACATACAAATACGTATAAAGGAATATCATCTGTCAAACCTATGTATAAACCAAAAAAGCAAACTCATTGCTGTTGAATCGACTCTTATCTCATAGCGACGCCTCCTTGGGTTTCCGAGGCAGTATCTCTGTGGAAGTAGATCGCCCAGTCTTCCTTCTGAGGAGTAGCTGATGGGTTTGAACTGCTAGCCTTCTGGTTAGCAGTCACATACCTTAGGCACTACACCACCAGAGCTCCCAGAAATGGTCATGGGTATATTCCCTATCCATACCAGATCATCTTATATGATTCTTTATTTTCAGTCTTTCCTAACTGCCCTCTCCCAGGCTTTTCTATTCTCTGGATTTCCCCCAATCCAGAGTATAGTTATCCCCTCTCTGCTCCTGTAATATCCCATGCATTGCCTGATGTTAATCTGCAATACATAGAATAAATGTAGAGGAAATTTTATTTGAAATGTTTCTAATCGACGAGCCAGCATTGTAGCTTATTTGTCAGTTTTCAACTTTTCTTTAAGATTAAAGAATCTTCTTTAAGATCCTAAGCTCTGGTAGCATAGTGGCAAGCCACTTGACTGCTAACTAGAAGGCTGGCGGTTCAAACCTGCCAGCCACTCCTTGGAAGGAAGATAGGGCAATCTACTTCCATAGTGATACTGCCTCGAAAACCCAAGGAGGGGTCACTATGAGTCGGGTCCGACTCGACGGCACACAACAACAACAACAACAAAGAAGATTTTTAAGCTCTTTAGAGTAGGAAAAGGAGCTCTAGTGGTGTAGTGGTTAAGAAATTTGGCTGCTAACTGAAAGGTTGTTGGTTCAAAGCTACCAGCTGGTCCGTGGAAGAAAGATGAAGCAGGCTGCTTCCATAAAGATTTATAGCCTTGGGAACCCAGTGGGGGTCGCTATGGGTTGAAATTGAATCAATTGCAGTAGGTTTTGGTTTTGGTTTTAGATTAGGACCCTGGTGGCATAGTGGTTATAGCATTTAGCTGCTAATTGATGAGGGTCAGTGGTCCAAACCCACCAGCTGCTGTGCTGGAGAAGGATGGGGCAATCTGCTTCTGCAAAGATTTACAGTCTTGGAAACCCTGTGGAGCAGTTCTTCTCTGTCCTGTAGGGTTGCTTTGCGTAGGAATGGCCTTGATGACAATAAGTTTGATATTTTTGGTATTAGGTTAAGTTGTTATGTGCCGTTGAGTCAGACCTGACTCATAGCGACCCCTCCTTGGGTTTCCAAAGCAGTGTCACTATGGAAGTAGATTGCCCCATCTTCCTTCTGAGGAGTGGCAGGTGGGTTTGAACCGCCAGCCTTTAGGTTAAGTTGTTGTTATTGTTGTTATGTGCCATCGTTATGTACTTCTGGTTTGCAGTCGAGTGCTTTAGGCACTATGCTACCAGAGCTCCAAATATATAGCGCTGCAGGTTCCACCGAGGTTTGAACTCTGATCGCTGGATTCAGAGTCCAGAGTGCTGTCCATTACACCATGGAACCGCCATAGGTTAAGTTAGAAGTGGTCAATTCCTATTGTTTTGACCGTAGTCATCACTATGAAGCCTTGTCTGAGTCTCCAGTTTGATTTAGATGTTTTTCCTTTGTGTTTCCATAGTTTGTTGTTATAGAATGCTTTAGCATTGCTCTCATTCTTTATTGTGACTCTTTATGTACTTGTCTTTTCTTCCCTGCTTGATTAAACCTATTGGAGATAGGGTCTATGACTTAGCACTTTGTATTTCTAACTTCTAGCATGTAGTAGGTATTCTTGTTTGTTGAATTCATTCTGGTTGAACAAGTAAATCTGTTTATACCTGTATCTAGACAGAAAAGGGAAGGTAGTTAAGAAGATTGTGATGAAGTGAGAACTTAAACTAGAAATGTGAGGTGTCGTATTGGAGTGATTTGGAGCAGAGATTCTGGAGCCAGGCTGCCTGGGGTTTTCTTGGCTTCATCTCTTACTAGTGTTATGATCTTGGACAAGTCTAACTTTGTTTACTGAAATGTAAAACAAGAACAATAATTGAATCTATCTCATAGTTACGTGAATGGTTAAGGTGCTTGTTAAATGAATAAGCAACCTTCTGGGACCTAGAGATTTCAATAGTCTACTTAAATTGTATTTTGTGAAATAGTAGTGTGTAGAGCCTAAGGCACTTGACTGCTAACCAGAAGGCTGGCAGTTTAAACCCACCAGCCACTCATCGGAAGGAAGGTTTGGCAGTCTACTTATGTAATGATACCCCTTGGAAACCCAAGGAGGGGTTGCTATGAGTTGGGTCAGACTCGATGGCACATAACAACAACAACTACAACCTACCCTAATAATATAGTTTATCATAGGCAGAATGAAATTATTCCTGCTTCTATCCTTAAGTTTGAACCGCTGTGATGATGGTGAGAAAGGGACTAGAAGGTTATAAACAATAACTGGCAAAGCGAGTGTTGTTTTGTCAGTAATAACAATAATCTACTGCCATCCAGTTGATTCTGACTCATGGCAACCCCTATTGGGTTTCCAAGGCTGTAAATCTTTACAGAAGCAGGTTGCCTCATCTTCCTCCACAGAGCAGCTGGTGGGTTTGAACTGCTGACCTTGTGGTTAGCAGCCAAATATGTTCAGCATACCAATTGAATAAGCATGGTAAAAGGATACAACCCTGACACACTCCCTTCCTGATTTTAAACCATGCCTTACCCACTATGCCACCAGAGCTCCTTAATAAGTAACAGCAGTTACTATTTCTTGAGATTATGGAAGCTCACTTGATGAACTCTACTAACACTGGCCTTTTTGCTGCTCCTTGAACAATATCAGGCCTGTTCTTGCCTGCTTGGTTATGCACTTCCTCAGATATCCACTTGGCATGTTCCCGTATCAACTTCAAGTGTTAACTCAAATATCACCTTTTCAGTAAAGCATTCCTCAACTACTATATTTATAGTTCCTGATGAGCACAATCAAGTGTTCTGGAATTCCCATTCTTCTCAATATTATCTATAGGAACCTGTACATAGACCAGGAGGCTATGATTCGAACAGAACAAAGGGATATGGCATGGTTTAAAATCAGGAAGGGATTGCATCAGGGTTGTTTCACCATACTTATTCAGTCTGTATAGTCCAAGAAGCTGGACTATATGAAGAAGAACGTGGCATCAGGATTGGAGGAAGACACATTAACAACTTGCAATATACAGACGACACAACTTTGCTTGCTGAAAGTGAAGATGACTTGAAGCACTTACTGATAAAAATTAAAGACTTCAGTCTGCAGTATGGATTACATCTCAACATAAAGAAAACAAAAATCCTCACAACTGGTCCAATGGGCAGCATCACGATAAATGGAGAAAAGATTGAAGTTGTTAAAGATTTCATATTACTTGGTTCCACAATCAGCACCAATGGAAGCAGCAGTTAAGACATCAGATGACGTATTGCACTGGGCACATCTGCTGCAAAAGACCTCTTTAAAGTGCTGAAGAAAAGATGTCTCCTTGAAGAGTAAGGTGTGCCTAACCCAAGCCATGGTATTTTCAGTCGCCTTATATGCATGTGAGAGCTGGACAATGAACAAGGAAGACCAAAGAAGAGTTGATGCTTTTGAGTTGTGGTGTCAGCGAAGAGTACTGAAAGTACCATGGACTGCCAAAAGAACGAACAAATCTGTCCTGGAAGAAGTGCAGCTGGAATGCTCCTTGGAAGCGAAAATGACCGGACTTTGTCTCACCTACTTTGGTCATATTGTCAGAAGGGACCATTTCCTGGAGAAGGATATCATACTTGGTAAAGTGGAGGGTCAACAAAAAAGGCGAAGACCCTCAATGAGATGGATTACAGTGATTGGCTCAGGTATAGCAAGGATTGTGAGGCTGGCACAGGGCTGGGCAGCGTTTTGTTCTGTTGTACATAGGATCACTATGATTTGGAGCCCACTCGGCGGCACCTAACAACAGCAACAATAACATATTTACAGTTGTTCCCGTGACTCCATCCACACATTGTGCCTATTTCTTTTTTGTACTTTTTCTCCATAGCACTTTTTTTCTTCTAACTTACATATAATTTACTTCTCTATTTTGTTTGTTCACCCCATTTAATGTGAGGTCTGTGAAGGCAGGAATTTCGTTCTGTTGTACATAGGATCACTATGAGTTGGAGCCCACTCGGCGGCACCTAGCAACAGCAACAACAACATATTTACAGTTTTCCCATGACTCCATCCACACATTATGCCCATTTCTCTTTTGTACTTTTTCTCCATAGCACTTTTTTCTTCTAACTTACATATAATTTACTTCTCTATTTTGTTTGTTCACCCCCATTTAATGTGAGGTCTGTGAAGGCAGAAATTTCTATCTGCTTTGTTTTCTGTTATACTCCCAGCACCTAGAAGAGTGTCTGGCATATGGTAGGTAGTTAATAGATGTTTGTTGAAAAAATTCAACAAATACTTAGCATATACTGGTAACATAATAATGTGCTGGATTAATTATTTAGAAGTAGGGAAAAAGTGCAGTTCATTGGAAATATAAAGAAGGGGGTGGCTAAGCTGGTTTCTGGGAGGGTTCCTGGAAGCATTGAGTATTGAGTTGATGCTAAAAGGGCAAGGAGGCCACATCTTCTGACCTCCTTTAAGCCCACAAGAGGAAGACAGAGTCACTATCAGTAACCCAAGGCCTATTCCTGCAAGGCCAGACATGCTGCCTCCCTCCAGCCCTTTCACCAACTGTTCCTCCCAAAGCACCCACCACCTCTTTCCTGGATTTGATAATTTGCTGCAGTGGTCACACAGAATTCACAGATTACGGGGTTTAGTAGGGAAGCACCAGACTACAATTTGAGTTCAGGAAAAACGCTCAGTCTCTCTCCCAGCCTGCCGTCTCTCAGCCAACAGTCTCTCACAGTCTCTATTCCAGCAGTGTGTGTCCCTCAGCGTCTCACTCAGCAATGCATGTTTCTTTCAGCAGCACGTCTTCCTCAACCAGCAGTGAGAGAGAGGGAGTTCTGCCTTTAGGAGACCTCCTTTTGAGCCTGGTCAGGTGGCCAAACTAACCAATCATAACATCAGAATTCTAAGCACCTGATCGAGAGTGGGAACTTACCAGAACATTGTTTTGTGCCACTCCCAACAGAAATACTGCAGGTGGATAACTTTTACAATCAAGAGCTCCTCCGTTGCTCACAGCAAATTCCACCATGGAGTTTACAAAGACTTATGGGTAGAAAAGCCACACTAAGAAATTTACTACACTGTAGTTGACATTTTATAATAGTAGACTCATGCAATATTTGTCCTTCTGTGATTGACTTATTTCACTCAACATGTCTTCCAAGTTCATTCACGTTGTGAAGTATTTCACGGATTCTTCATTATTCCTTAATATTGCATAGTATTCGATTGTGTGTATGTACCATAATTTGGTTATCCATTCATCCATTGGTGGGCACTTAGATTGTTTCTTTCAATTTGCTATTACAAATAGTGCCAGGATGAGCATGGGTGTGCGTGTATCTATTTGTGTTCTGGCTTTCAATTCTTTACGATACATACCTAGTAGTGGGATTGGTGATGTAGTGCCTAAGGCATTTGACTGCTAACTAGAAGGCTGGCGGTTCAAACCCATCAGCTACTCCTCGGAAGGAAGATTGAACATTCTACTTCTGTAGTGATACTGCTTGGAAACCCAAGGGGAGGGGGTCACTATGAGTTGGATCCGACTCGATGGCAGTGAGTTTGGTTTT